>NW_023494377.1:4814717-4844717 GCF_011100635.1 Trichosurus vulpecula
AGGAACATAGCTGGAGTCAGAGCAGGATTCAGTTAAGGCCTCTCCTGACTCCAGCTGCAACTCTCTTTCTACTCCATCATATTGCTTCTACTGTGAAAAGAATGAGTCAAATTCATAAGAATACAAGTCATTCCCCAATTGATAAATGGTCAAAAGATATGAACAGGCAGTTTTCAGAAGAAGAAATCGAAGCTATCTAGAGTCATATGGGAAAAAATGCTCTAAGTCACTATTGATTAGAGAAAAGCAAATTAAAACAGCTCTAAGGTACCACCTCATACCTAACAAATGGGCTAATATGAAAGAAAAGGAAAACGATGGCTGTTGGAGTAGATGTGGGATAATTGGGACACTAGTACATTGTTAGTGGAGTTGTGAACTGATCCAGCTGTTCAGGAGAGCAATTTGGAGCTATGCCTAAAGGACATCCCCTTCAGTTTGACTAAATGGGCACAGAGATCTCTGCCAATTCTGAATTTCTAGGTTTCATGTTTGAAGATCACTTTCAGCTCTAGCAATGTGATTTCTCCTGACTAATTTCACAGTGAGGCTCCAATGAGATGATGGATAGGATGTATTTTCAAAGTCTGACATCCCTATTGAAATGTTAGCTCTTATTATTATTGAAAGAGGCAGTGGGAAGATGGCAGTTGGAAAGCAGGGGCTTGCATGAGCTCCCCACCATGTCCCTCCAAAAACCTATAAAAATGGCTCTGAACAAATTCTAGAACTGCAGAACCCACAAAATAGCAGAGAGAAGCAGAGTTCCAGCTCAGGACAGCTTGGATGGTTGCTGGGCAAGGTCTATCATGCACGGATTTGGAGCAGAGTGGTGCAGAGCTCAGCGTGAGCCGTGCCTGGATCAACCAGACCGGGAGCCGGGCGGAACAGGACCTAGTGCCCTGAATCATTGAGCTGTGGCAGTTATCAGACTTCTCAACCCACAAACACCAAAGACAATAGAGAAGGTGTTTCAACAATCTGGCTAGTAGCTGTTGTGGGGGTGAAAGACCAACACAAGCCCAACAACAAGCATGCTACCAGCACGCTGCAAAAGCCCAGGTTCTTTTGATCTGCTTTAGTAAGGAAAACAATGTTAGGGGGTGGACAAGCTTACTTTAATTCAGTGTACAAATATCACTCACTTAGTTCAGGGGAAAAAGCCAGCACCCTGAACTCTGGAGCAAGTACAAATAAATTACAAACATCAGACAGACAGACCAAATACAATTCATTGTTACTGATATCTAGGTTCAGCCTGTGAGCTCATAACAAGGGCTGGCCCAGAGTCACGCGCCACCATGGCTGTGGGCAAGAGCTCTGGAAAAGAGAAAGCTTTTATATCTTTTTCAGGGTCAAGGGTGAGTCACACATGCGACTCACCCACATGACCTAGAATCGTCACAAAGAGGCAACTTAAACCCATGTGGTCTAAAAGCCTCTGATGTCCCAAACATGTCACTCAAACTCATGTATAAACTAGGCCCTCCCCTGAGGCAAGGAAGTCACCAAGGATTCCCAAATCTAATCAAGGAAACAAAGGCTAAACTCTTCAAGGGCACTTGGTTGAACTGAGTGCTAAGAGCCCATTTTGTTTACCAACACAGAAGGTTAGTGGGAAAAGATGCAGGGGACAGAATGAAGGAGTTGACAGTTCGGCCATGGCCCCGAAGGCAGTGGGGCAGGTGTAGCTACAGAACTACAGCTGCAGTCACTTCTGGCCTCAGGCCCACCTGGTGGGAGGAATTAAGTGGCAGATCAGAGCAGAAGTGGGGATCCTGCTTAAGATCTGAGTCTAGTCTGGGTTGGCGGTTCTTGGGGGAGGAGGAGCACTGGTGTGGCAGAGCTGTCTGTATAGAAATAGCTCTGAAAACAACAGCACATCCCCTCAAGCTTGGAACAAAGTACTCGCTACTCTACAAGCAGTCATACCCCAACGAAAAAACTCAAGGGTCAAGTAGTTGGCTGGGAATGTGTCCAGGCAGCGAAAACACACCCAGATTCAGTCTCAGACTCTGGAATCCTTCTTTGGTGACAAAGAAGACCAAAATATACAGCCAGAAGTCAACAAAGTCATAGAGCCTACAACAAAAGCCTCCAAGAAAAACATGAACTGATCTCAGGCCATGGAAGAGCTCAAAAAGGATTTGGAAAAGCAAGTTAGAGAAGTAGAGGAAAAATTGGGAAGAGAAATGAGAAGGATACAAGAAAACCATGAAAAACAAGTCAATGACTTGCTAAAGGAGACCCAAAAAATACTGAAGAAAACAACACCTTAAAAAATAGACTAACTTAAATGGCAAAAGAGCTCCAAAAAGCCAATGAGGAGAAGAATGCCTTGAAAAGTGAAATTACCCAAATGGAAAAGGAGGTCCCAAAGACCACTGAAGAAAATACTACCTTAAAAATTAGACTGGAAAACAAAAAAAAAATTAGACTGGAGAAAGTGGAAGCTAGTGATTTTATGAGAAATCAAGATATTATAAAACAGAACCAAAGGAATGAAAAAGTGCAAGACAATGTGAAATATCTCACTGCAAAAACCACTGACCTGGAAAATGGATCCAGGAGAGATAATTTTAAAATTATTGGACTCCTTGAAAGCCATGATCAAAAAAAGAGCCTAGATATCATCTTTCAAGAAATTATCAAGGAGAACTGCCCTGATATTCTAGAGCCAGAGGGTGAAATAGAAATTGAAAGAATCCACTGCTCGCCTCCCGAAAAAGATCCCAAAAAGAAAACTCCTAGGAATATTGTCGCCAATTCCAGAGCTCCCAGATCAAGGAGAAAATACTGCAAGCAGCCAGAAGGAAACAATTTGAGTATTGTGGAAACATGATCAGAATAACACAAGATCTAGCAGCTTCTACATTAATGGATTGAAGGCTTGGAATACAATATTCTGGAGGTCAATGGAGCTAGGATTCAAACCAAGAATCACCTACCCAGTAAAACTGAGTATCATGCTCCAAGGCAAAATATGGATTTTCAATAAAATAGAGGACTTTCAAGCTTTCTCAATGAAAAGACCAGAGCCGAATAGAAAATTTGACTTTCAAACACAAGAATCAAGAGAAGCATGAGAAGGTTGTATCTCATTCACAGAAAAATCCAGCTTTTGAAGATGCATGGAGCAGCAGTGATTAAGAAGGATGAATTTAAATTATTTGATAGAATAAAAGTGACTTTATGCTCTCCATTTATGAGAATATGGAAATTTAGACAATTTTCTATTGTCCGGGTACTTTATAAAGTTGTAGGAATAAAGTATCAGCACATGTAAAAAAAAAGAAAGAGGCAGTGGGACATAAGGAATAGAATTCTGGGCTTGGAGTCATGTAGACTTGGAATCAAATATTGACTCTTAATGTTAACTAGAGTGGATAGAGCTCTAGGCCTGGTGTCAGGAAGATCTGAGTTCAAATCTGGCCTCAGATATGTACTAGCTGTGTGACCCTGGACAAGTCACTTCACCTCTCTTGCCTCAATTTCCTCATCTGTACAGTGTGTATAATAACAACACCTATACCCTGGGATTGTTGTGAGGATTCAATGAGATAATTAATGTAGAACTCTTTGACAGCCTTAATGTGCTGTATTATACTATGTACGCTATTTGCTGTGTGACCCTAGGCAAGTCATTCAACGTGTACTTGCCTCAGACAACTTTCTAGGACTTAGCTACTAAGTTAGCAAAGGGCTGAGTTAGTGGAGGGAGTTTCCTGTGATTTCATCAATGGACAGAACTTCCAGTGAGAAAACTCCCTCTCTGGGGGCAGCTAGGTGGCGTAGTGAGTAAAGCACCAGCCCTCGAGTCAGGAGGACCTCAGTTCAAATCCAGCCTCAGACATGTGACACACTTACTAACTGTGTGACCTTGGGCAAGTCACTTAACCCCAATTGCCCTGCCTTCCCCCTTCCAAGAAAAAAAAGAAAGAGAAAATTCCCTCTGCCAACAAAGATCAGCAGCTGCTATATAACTTAAAGGCCTAGAGACTTGCCCAAGGTCACATAATTGATGTCATAAGTAGAACTTGAACCCAGGTGTTCCTGATCCAGAGGCCACCTTTCAACTCCTTGATGTCCCTCAGTGATATATTATTTATAGTGAATATTACCTAAAAATCTTACCAAATGCCCAACTCTTCCTCCTTTTCTTTGGGTGGCATAGTGACCACCGCTCAAGTTTTGGATTCAAGAAGACCTGAGTTCAGATCCTCCCAGTGACATTTAGGAGTTAAAGAACATAACCTCTCTGATCATCAGTGTCTTCATCTTCCAAATATCAGCCTCACAGGATTTTCTTAACTTAAAAAAGATCAAAGGTATCAAACATGCCCCATGTGGCCCACAACTCTCCCTAGTGCTGCCCAGACCAGATTAAAATGTAACTGGGTAATAATCAACAAAATAAATAAAATATAATAAAACATAGACAATACATTTTAAAACTTAAGTCAATTTATGGCACGAAGGGATCCTTATATACATTTTAGTGGTCTGAGTTTCTATTTGAGTTTGACACCAATTAAAGTCTTACAGATCAAACGTGATTTAATATGGGCTGTCCCAAAAATCTTGATTCACTTTCAAGCTTTAGTACCTTGAAACTGCCAAGACTTTTGGGTTACCCTGTATATACAAAGTCTTTTGTAAACTTTGAAGTACTATGTAAATGTTATTTTAACTACCAGGTGGTGCTGAGAGCTGTTCTCTGTGGAGTCCCATGCTTACCCCCAGTGGTTTTTGCTTGACTTGATAGGGCAAAAGATCTCAGTCTCTGTTATGTTCCCTATGTTTCCTAGAAGTCTGAGACCTTCAATTGCTTAGCTATACCTCAATCTATGGGGTGTGCAGCTTTTTGTCTAGGTGTGTGTGGATTTACCAATCTACCCAATAAAAATGAACTCTGAACTCTTACCCAATGGATAAACCTACCTCCTTTTAAACATGCTATATCTCCAGTGAGCACTAGTCACATGACCTTAACATAACAGTTCCCCAGGGAAGCAAACACACAAGCTAGAATGCTGTATATGGCATTTTTAGCATTGGATCAATGAAAAAAAATAAATAATACTAAATAACCAGATAGCATAATGCTGAGTAAAACATTAACATCTACTGTACAGTTCCAAGTTCTCCTAAATCCCAGAAGTCTCTGCTTCAGACATAGAATCAACCTGAACCCAGCACTTTGATCAAATACACATTCGGATTCTTCACTTGAGCAGACAAAGGAGTGTGATGGTAGGTCCCACAGGGCATTAGGCTCATAATTCTCTTTCCTTCATCTATAAATGGGTACTGTCTCTGGATTTCTTCATTCATGCATTTGTTATTTGATTTGCTTTGTGCTACAGACTTTTAATTATCATTATCCTTTAGTAAGTCAACCATAGTCTTATTTTGCGTTTTCTTCACAGACAACGTTCTCCAAATGTTTATCCATCATGGAATTGGTATTTGAAAAGATCGGGCATTTGTAGCCCCTTGTATTATACTACTAATATAGACGATAATTGTCAAAATGCCTATGTGGCAAAATATAAGAGACTCTCCATATAGAAGTCAGAAGAAGTAAACCATTTATTTGGACTCCAAAGAACCAGATCCCAAAACCAATGAGCCCAATCCATCACAGCAGCAAAGAATTCAATACACAATATCACAGCAGAGAACTACTCCATTCCATAATCTCCCCACCTCCTGCTGGGGCCTTGCCACCAACAAACTCACAGCACAGCCACGTCATGGGATTTGGTTATCTGGTGTCTAGATAAATGTTCTACTTCTTTTACCTTCTATATGGAGAGTCTCTCATATTTCGTGATACAGAACTAGATAGCCATATTCACAATTATTGTCGATGTTGTGTTTATTGCCCTGCTAATACATCTCTTTAATTGGAGGCTCCTTCCTTTCTGGAAGACTTGGGCTTTTCCCTGCTCTCAGACTTCACAACATAGCTTAATTTCTGCAGACTAGCTTTCCAAGAGGCGCCTGCCCGTGGATGGCTGCTTTGGGACATCCTGAACCTGGGCTAGATTTCTTCCTGTAAACCAACATACCATGGAGTTCAGGCTTTCCTGGGCTTGGCTTCCCAGGGAATTGTCCTCCACAGAATCGAAGAACGTCTTTGCTCCTATTCCATGTATAAGGAATGACCCTGTGGGTGAAGAGAGAAAGCAGACCCTTAACATTGTGTGTGCAGGGACAGAACAAATCGACTGCTCCCAAACCATCTCCCTGCTCTCAGCCCTAAGCGGCCATTAGAGTTCCTCCTTTGGATTGAGGCCTGGTGTTACCCAATGTTCCCTGTTAGCATCCAATAAGATAACAATTCTGAAGTGCTTTGGAAACCTTATTGTTGTTATTATCTTGTTCTTGTCTTTGTTCAATGGATTTCAGAGAGAAAGCACCCAGGACAGGCTGCCTCTTGTTCTCATTCTGGAATGTTCATTGCTCTGTGGGCCAGGGCTCAGGTGAGAAAATGTGACTGTTTTGGTAACTGACCAAATGTTTGCCTCAAACGCATCTGGCTGTGTGACTCTGGACAAGTTTCTCCACTTCTTAGCCCCTCAGGCAACTCTCTAAACCAGTAAGTTGCAGAGGAGGTAGCAATCTATCTTGGTAAAGAGATTCCTTATCAGGGAGTACAACAACATTGAAATCATTAGTCCATTCCTTCTTGTTGGTATTATTACTAATGACAACTATTATTTATTATATCATCATTTCTTATTGTAATATTTATTACTATTATATTTATCACCATCATTATTCATTATTATATTTATCACTATGATTATGTTTATTATTAACATTATTATTTATTATAACCTCTATCATTACTATTATTTTTATTATTATTACTTATTATATAAGTAGGGGCTATCATGTTTATCACTCCTACTATTATTTGTTGTTCCTATTATTCATTATATCAGCGTATATTATATCTGTTACTACAATTATTCTATTCATTCTATTATTATTTATTATATTTATCACTACTATCATGTTTATTATTACCATTACTATTTATTATAGCCTCTATCATTACTATTATTTTTATTATTATTTATTATATAAATATGCACTATTATATTTATCATTCCTACTATATTTTTTATTCCTATTATTCATATCAGCATACATTATATTTGTTACTACAATTATTCTATTCATTCTATTATTTTATATTTATAATTACCATTCTATTATTGTTGCTGTTATTTATTATATCATTATTTAATATTGTCTTATTTTAGTAATGTAGTAATAAATATAATATATAAATAATATAATATGTGAAATAAATATATGAGTAATATGTAGTATATTAAATAAAATATTAATAAATATATACATATATACACATATATATGTAAGTATATGTATATGTATATGTGTGTGTGTATATATGTATATATATACATAGATATATATATACATATATACATACATATATATATATATATATATATATATATATATATATATATATATATATATATATATATATATATATATATGGAGGGACCTTGGAAAGAGAGGAGATTTCCCAGGAGAGCTATATTTGCATTTATTCCCAGGGCCCTAAGAGTGACCTTGGCCTACTGGCCAATAGTACAGTGAGAAGATCGGGTATAGCGACCAGCCATTCTTGAATCCCGAACACTCTCCCCAGAGTCTATACTGGCTCTACTGGCTGTATCTGGAGGAGAGATTTTGGTGATGAAAGCTGAAGAACCACATTCAAAGCTAGTCCTTCAGAAAGAGGAAAAGTAGCCTCAGTAGATTACATGGCTGGTCACTGAGGTTTCCTTTCAATGCTTAAATTCTATGATTCTATGAGGAAGGAGGTAGAGAGAATGCTCAAAGGAAAGCATTTCCCATGGGTTGCTAGGAGATGTCACTGCACGTACCTTGGGGAAATGAGGCTTTGAGAGCTCCCCTTTTCACATTAATTAAATACATGCTCTGCTAGAAAATTCAAGGCTTCGTGGTGATGTTTTAAATGTCAGATTTCTGTCATCCAGATGACCCTGGCCCGTAGAGACTGCAAAACCTAAGAAGGAAAATTTGAGAGTACCACCTTTCTTGCCTCTTCAAAGATTAAGGAGCAAAGGTATTTCTAACTAGATGGGGCAGTGAGAGGTGGGCTGCAGCTCAGCCTCATTCCCTCTACACAACAGGAAATATGATGAAGAAAGGAAGAAAAAGAAAAAGGAAGGAAATACATCCCCACAAAATAATTCTTACTGTCAACAGAACAAAACAACAGAAGGTTCTGACCCTCTGTCATTCAAGGAGATTCCTTTTCAACCAGTGATTGGACTTAATGACCTCTGACCCTTTAAAAAGCTGAGATTCTGGTGATTGTGTGAACCACTGGCATAATTGGCCCTTCTGATCCCGAGAAGAGGGCAGCAGAGGTCATGAGGGAATTTGGGTCTCAGTAGTGTCACCTCTGGGGGTACTTCTCCCACTAAGACAAATCTTGGCCCTTGTATGCCTTTGCATGCAATATTCTTCAGCAGCTGTGGCCCAATTTGTCATGCCTTAGTGGGGAGGAGCCTTTCCAAGCATAGCTAAGCTGTTCCTCCAATGAGAAGAATAAGACTGTGGTTTATATTTCAGCTTTGGAGCTTGAAGGGACCTCAAAGGTCTTCCAGCCACCTCTGGGCATGAGTGCACCCTCTGGAAAGCAGCAAGTGCACATTTACTGCCGGGACATGGAGATAAGGAGGGCTTCACTCCAGGAAGGTACCTTACCTTGCTCATTGGAATCTCCCTCATCTCCATAGTCTTCATCTTCTCTCACTCACCTCGAGGAGCCCTCTAGTGCATGACACTCAAGAGGCAACAAGCATGGCCTAGAGCAGGCCTGCCCAAGGGTATTAGGCCTCTGAATCACATCTCCTTAAAGGGCCAATGAGCCCTATTACCTCTGTCTGAGAACAGCCTTAGGGCCTGAGGATGATCTGAGTCTTAGTTATATCCTTTACATTTTCCTTGGACTTCCCGAAATCCTTTGGAGGGACACCAGCACAAGAATGTTGTGCAGACCTGGTCTAGAGGCAAAGGCACTGACCTGGAACTCAGGAGACTCATAGGATTCGGGAACTAGACAGATGTAGAAAGGGTCCCTATATAAGTACCAACGGAAAATCTGAGGAACTGACACACTCAGCCATCAGAAGAACCAGGAACACAATACCCAGAGTAATGCCAACGCAAAGAAGAACAAACTATCTAGAAAGAACAAACAAAACTATCCAAACTATATCCTGTGAAATTATAATGACCATACGAGAAGACATATTCCCCACCCCACCCCTACTTTGTAATGGTGGGGGACTACGGGTGTGGAACATGACATACAATATCAGTTCTTTTGGATATGTTAGTTTTATTGAACAACATTTTTTCTAGATCAAGGATGGCTCTCTGTGGGGAGAGAGGGCATAGTGGGAAATGTGGGTGCTATGAAAAACACAAGATATCAATAATAATTCTTTTTAAAAGAGATTGTTAAATTTACCCTCTTCATTTTGTAGATGAAAAAACTGAGATCCAGCAAGGGGTGGTGATTTTCCTAATGTCTTACACAAAATGAGAGACAAAGCCAAGTTTCTTGACTCCAAATTCAGTTCTTTTCCCACTACTCTATGGTAGGCCTGATTCTGCCCTGACGTTGTTGTATCATGCAATGGATAACACAGAAAATGCATGAAGGAGGCACAAATAAAATCCCAAGTAAGGTTTGAAGTATAGTCCCATAGTGTTGTGGGAAGGGCAGTGGAGGAAACTGAGAGCCCATGATATGGGATCTCATGAGCAAGATAGGGGAAGCATAAAAGCTAATAATAACAACTGCTAACATTTATATCGCACTTTAGAGTTGTAAAGAACTCTTAGTATATTACATCATTTATTGACCATAGCAATCCCATGAAATAGACACTATCACTATCTCATTTTATAGATGAAGAAACTGAATCTCAGAGAGGTTAGGTGACTTGATAAAAAGAAGATCTATCAAGAGCCTTTCAAGTTCAAAACCTTGCCCCTGTCTGGGGCCTGGTTTGCTCATTTGAAAGATGAAGAAGTTAGAATTGGTGGCATCTGAGGTCCCTTCCAGCTCTAGATCTTTGATCCTGTATGTGACCTTAAGCCAATCCCTTCCTTGCTTTGTGCCTTAGTTTCTTCTTTAAAAAAAGTGTTGGACAAGATGACTTCCAAAGTACCTTCCAGCTCCAAATCTAGGATTCTCTCTGAGACCTTGGCCAAGTCCCTTCCTCTCCCTGGGCCTTGGTTTCCACCTTTGTAAAATGAGCGATTTGGACTAAAGCATCAATGAGGGCCCTTCCAGCTCTAGATCTTTGATCTTGTATGTGACCTTAAGCCAATCTCTTCCTTGCCTTGTGCCTTAGTTTCCTCTTCTGTAAAAAAAAAAGTGTTGGATAAGATGACTTCCAAAGTACATTCCAGTTCTAGATCTAACATCTTATATGTTACCCTGAGCAAGTCCCTTCCTCCCCCTGAGCCTCAGTTTCCCTATCTGAAAAATGAGGGAGGTTATTAGCCTCTAGATTTATGAAGCAATATTAATCTCACGGGTCTGATGCAATCCATAAATAAGAGAATGTCAGAGGGTAACAGACCCTGTCTAGGATCCTTTGGGAAGGGGTGGCCTTGCCCATTTGACACTTTTCCAAGATGGGAAGTGGGGAGGAGGGAAGAAGCAGTGTACCTGGGTACTCTGAAGAAGGCAGCCTGGAGTTGGATCTTGCCTGTAGCAAGCAGATTGCACTGAAGGGCAAGCCTTGGCTGGTCTCGGGCTTTAGGAAGTAACCAGTGGTGTTAGATCATGACCTCACTCTTGCACAGGTTTGATGTCAGGCCAAGCAGGATAGAAGAGGCTGGCTGGTTCCAGATGTGGTTGCTGTGGAACACAGTTGGTGTTCAATCAATATTTGTAGATGGTGATGGTGACAAAGATAAGTCATGCAAATGAACAATGGTATAACAGGCCAGAGCTTAAGAGAAAGCGGAGTGAAAATGGCAGTCCAGAGAAAGCTCAGAGGCTCAGATTTCTTCAGGCTCTTGCTTTGCTTCAGCCCCTTAAGCTCGTCCCTTTCGGCTCCACCATCAGAGGTTCCAGCTCTGACAGGTTGAATTTAGCATACTAAATTCTCTCCTAGCCCTGACATTCTGTTTCCTAAGGTTCCTTCCAGATCTGACATTTTATATTCTATATTCTGAGTTTCCTTTCACTTCTAACATGTTTGACGGTCCCCTCTGAGAGCTCTGACATTCCCTATTCCAAGGTCTCTCCCAGCTCTGACATGCCCTGTTCTAAGGCCCCTCCCAGCTCTGACATTCTCTTCTCTAAGGTCCTGTCTACCTACGACATTCTCTAATGGCCCTTCTTTCTCTACCATTCTCTGTTCTAAGATCCTTCCCTGCTCTGACATTCTCTGTTCTAAGGCCCTTCCTAGCTCTGATATTTCCCTATTGTAAAATCCCTCCCTTGTTCCCCATCTTAAGTTTCCATTGTAACATTTTATGTTATGAAGATCTCCCTCAGTTCTGACATCCTATGTTCTACATTCTAAAGTCCCTTCTAGCTCTAAAATTTTGTGTTCTAAGGACCATCCCCTTTAAGCCATTCGATGTGTTGTATTCTAACATCTATTCAAATTCTAAGAGTCTAAGCCTAATGCTCTGTTGACCTCCCACATATGCCTAACCCTGTGTTCACCTACAAACTTGGGGAGACAAGCTAGTTACTCATGGTCTAGTCAGTAGGAGAAGAATAACTAATAAAAATGATAGCTGGCTATATGTTGCATTTTAAGGTTTACGGAGTATTTTATGGAAATTACCTCATTTGATCCTCACAAAAATCTTGGGAAGTTAATTTTATTATTACTCCAATTTTACAGATGAGGAAACTGAGGCAGACAGAAGGGAAGTGACTTGCCCAGGGTCACACAGCCAGTAAGTGTCTAAAGTTGGACCTGAACGCTGCTATTCCTGAGGCAACTAGGTGGCATGGATAGAGTGCTGGGCCTAGAGTCAGGAAGACCAGAGTTCCCACCCCATCCCAGGCACTTAGTATCCATGTGACCCTGGGCAAGTTGCTTCCTCGCTATCTGTCTCAGTTTCCTCATCTGTAAAATGGCAATAATAATTGTGCCTACCTCCCAGGGTTGTTGAGAGGATCAAATGTGATAATAATTGTAAAGTTATTGACACCCCGCCTGGCACATAATAGGTATTATATAAATGTTATCAATTATTATCCTTGTTATCATTATTATCATTGTTATTATTTACTAGCTGTGTGACCCTGGGCAAGTCACTAAAACCTCGGTTTGCCTCAGTTTGCCCATTTGCATAATAGGGATAATATCAGCACCTACTTCCCAGGACTCAAATGAGATAATATTTGCAAAGTGCTTAGCACAAGGCTTGGCATACAGTAAGTGCTTAATAAGTGCTTGTTTCTTTCCTTCTTGACTTGCCAGTGTTGAAGGTCTAATCAACTTAATGATTTAAGAGCGAGTGATACCCTTCAATAAGTAAAGAGAAATTAGCAATTGGAGGCACAGGTTGGTATTACTTTCTGGGCCTCTAGATTGATAGCTGTAGGAGGTCAGAGGAAGTTCTAGTGGAGGCATCTTGAAGGTGCAATGGAAGGAATGTTGGTTGTTGGAGTCCGAAGCCCTTACTTATTGACTATACATCACAACATATGAGGCAGAGATATGGTGAAGAAGAAGTCTCGGATTTGGAGTCCGAGGACCTGGCATCGAAATCTGGCTCTGCCACTTATTCGTCAAGGAGTTTGAGCTTGTAAAACTACAAGGCCAGAGACTTTGATCCCCTTAGGTTCTTTGAGTCAGAAAGCCTTAAATGAAAGTGTCTCATCTCACCTTGTGGGAAGACTAGTTTGGCTTCCCTTAGATATGATTAACTTGGACCTAATCACAAACTGCTAGAACTGTTTTCAGGCAGGTATACAGACTTCCCTTTCCTCCATCTCTTCCCATTAAAATGCTCCATGGCTTTCTGGGACAAATTTAAATTCGTCTGTCGTCTCTTCTACATCAGGAGTCAAACATGTTGTCTCCACATCTCTGGTAGCCCCTACTACGTTCTGGTTTGTACTGGAGCTCTTTGGGTGTGCCTTGGCCCTTCGTTGGCCTGAAAGGACTGGATCTAGTTTAGTTTGCTTTCTTTCATGGCAACTAACAACAGAGGGCTATTCACTTAATATGCGTTTAATGCATGTTTATTTAATGAATGAATGAAGAAAGGAATGGAATAATAGGACATCATTTTCTGAAAGTAATGACCTCAGGATTGATTGAAATATATAGATAGACTTATAGCCTCGTAGAATGTCAGAGCTGGGGAGGAACCTAAGAACACAGAATTTCAGAGCTGGAAGAGACCTTAGAACACAGAATGTCAGTGGAAAAGCAACAAAGATTTATTAAGCACTTACTTATCAGGCACTACGCTTAGTGCTGTGTATACAAATACAAGCAAAAAGAAAAATGGTTCCTGCCCTATATTCTAATGTGGGAAAACAACACACGAAAGTGAACTGAACATTTTTAATGCCAGTGCAAGATCTGGGAGAGTCAGAAACATAGCCAGGAGGGGAATAAAGCATGGCCTCATCTCCAAAATGGACACCACCAAAGGAACTCACCAGCTGGAATGGTGAAGGGATGTTCCAGAGAAGGGTCAGTACCATAAATATTCACTGATAAGCACCACAGATACAATGATCCCAGTGGGAAACGTAACACAAACAATAACTGATCCCTTGAATAGTATGTGTCATACTGACAATAATCCCTAATGGACTTGTCTGTCAGCCAGCAAACATTTATTAAGCACCTACTATGTGCCACACACTAATAGTGACCTCTGAGTAGTACGTAACAAAGAAAATAATGCCTAGGGGACAGAGATCAGGGAATTGTTATGGTTTATCCGGGTTGGAGCAAAACATTTAAAGAAGCCTCTCACATAATTCTTTTTTAAAAAAAAATGATTATTGGTAGATTAGTTTTTGCATCATATATATTTTCCACTGTATCCCTCCTCACCCTCAAACCCTTCCAGAGAGCTATCCACTATAGTAAAGCAGGAGGAAACAAAAAAAATCTGACATTCTATGCATTATCCCACACTCTTTTCAGAGCACAATGTATGGGGAGTGGATGGAGGTGTCTTCTCACATCTCTTCTCTAGGATCACGCTCGGTCATCATACTTCCACAGCATTCATTTTCAATTGCTTTGGTGTGTTCTTTTTGTACACATTGTTGTAGTCATTATGTATATTGTTCTTCTGGTTTTGATTAATTCACTTTGCATGCATTGTGGCACAGTAAGTAGAGCACCGGACCTGGAGTCAGGAGGACCTGAGTTCAAATCCAACCTCAGACACTTAACACACTTACTAGCTGTGTGACCTTGAGCAAGTCACTTAACCCCAATTGTCCTGCCTTCCCCCTGCAAAAAAAATAAGTCTTTCCATGCTTCTTTGTATTCATCAGATCCATTATTTCTTATAGCACCATGATATTCCATCATATTCACGGACCACAATTTGTTTAGCTGTTCTCCGGTTGAAGTACATCTCCTTTATTTCTAGTTCAGGAGTGGGGAACCTGCGGCCTCGAGGACACATGTGGCCTCAAGGCCGCAGATTCCGCACCCCTGTCTGAATGTTTGGTACCACAAAAAGTAGTACTATAATTTTTTTTCAATTTCTTTTTGTCATTGACCTCCTTCAGGTATATGTCTAGCAGATAAATCTCTGGGTCAGAGTATATGAATACTTTAGCCACTTTCTTGACATAATTCTAGATTGTTTTCTACAATAGTTGTACCAACTCATAGCTCCCTCAATGCATCTGTATGCCTATCTTTCCACAGCCTCTCCAACATTGACTCTTCCCATCTTTTGTTATCTTTGCCAAACTGCTGGGTTTAAGGTGAACTCTCAGAGGTGCTTTCCTTTGCATTTTTTATTATTAGTTATTTGGATTATTAGTTATTTGGTTTACTGTTAGTCATTTGTATTATTCTTTCATGTAGTTGTTCTTAATTTGCAATTTACTGAGAAATGTTTGTTCATATCATTTGATCACTTATCTATTAGAGAATGGATTTTAGTCTTGCATATTGCTTAGTTATCTATATATCTTGGATATCAGGTCCTTATCAGAGACATTTGTCACACATATTTTTCCCATTCAACTACTTACCTTTTAATCCTAGTGATATTAATTTTTTTCATGTAAAAGATTTTGATATAATTTAATGAAAATTAATAATTTAATCTTTTTCATTGTCTTTATCTTCACACCCTCCCCACAACTATGAAAGATAAAGATATCTGATCCTGTCTAATGTTTTATTGCATACTTTTTTATTGAGGTCACACATTCATTTTGAATTTAGTGTGGAACATGTTGTAAAATGTTGGTCTCAACCTAATTTCTACCAGAATGCTTTTGAGTTTTCCCAGCATTTCTTATCAAATAGGGAGTTCTTTCCTAGGTAATTTATGTTTCGGGCTTTCCCAAACACAGGGTTACTAGGTTCTGGAATCTATTATTTCTCCGTTTATAGTCTGTTCCTTTGATTTTTTTCTACTTTTTTTAAAACAGCCAATGTCAAATGGTTTGGATGCCTGCTGCATTATAATATACTGTGAAGTTTGGATGTGCTATTCACCCTCTGTTCCTACATTTTTTCTCATTATTTCTTTTGATATGCTAGAATTATTTTCCTCCAAATTAATTGTGCTAGTTTTCTATTTAATTCTTTATAGTATCCCTTTGGTGGTTAGATTGGTATAGCACTAAATCAGTTAATAACTTTGGTAGAATTGTCATTTTTATTATTTATTAAACATTGTATTATTTATAACAATGAACATGGAATCTTCTTCCAACTGTATAAATTGTTTATTTCTTTAAGGAGCATTTTATAATTGTATCTGTATAGGTATCATGGGCCTTAGTAGGTTGACTCTTAGGTATTTCATACATCTTGTAGCTATTTAAAATGGAATCTCCCTTTCTTTTTTTTATTTTTATTTTTAGTTTACAACACACGGTTCTACATAATTTTGAGTTCCAGATTTTCTCCCCTCCCTCCCCAGAACGGCATGGAATCTCATATAACTACCGTGTATAACTTCACATTGAATTAATTTATACACTAGTCAAGTTGTGGAGAAGAATTATGACCAATGGAATGAATCATGAGAAAGAAGAAACAGAACCAAAAAAACCCCCAAAAAACAAAAACAAAAGAGAAGAAAAAAAGGCGAGCATGAAGTGTGCCTCAATCTGCATTCATACCTCATAGTTCTTTCTCTGGATGTAGATAGCTCTCTCCATCGTGAGTCCTTTGGAGTTGTCTTTGTACCTTGTGTTGCTGAGAAGAGCGAAGTCTGTCAGGGTTGGTCCTCATGGAATCCATATATCTGTGGTTGTGTACAGTGTTCTCCTGGCTCTGCTATGCTCACTCAGCATTATGTTGTGTAGGTTTTTCCTGGTTGTTATGAAGTCCGTATCATCCCCATTTCTTATGGCACAATAGTATTCCATTACCTTCATATACCACAGCTTGTTCAACCATTCCCCAATTGATGGACATCCCTTTGATTTCCAATTCTTGGCTACCACAAAAAGAGCCGCTATAAATATTTTTGTACATATGGGTCCTTTTCCTGCTTGTGTGATTTCTTTGGGATACAACCCTAGAAGTGGTATTGCTGGGTCAAAGAGTATGAACATTTTTATGGCCCTTTGGGTGTAGTTTCAAATTACTCTCCAAAATGGCTTTTTATCAAGTTCAGAAAGGGGGAGGTTGAGGTATCCCAATATTATAGTTTTGCTGTCTATTTCTTCCTGTAACTCCCTTAACTTCTCCTCTAAGAATCTGTGTGCCTTACCACTTGGTGCATATATGTTAAACAATGATATTGCTTCATTGTTTATGGTGCCTTTTAGCAGGATGTAGTGTCCTTCCTTATCTCTTTTAATTAAATCTATCTTTACTTTTGATTTGTCTGAGATTAGGATTGCTACACCTGCTTTTTTTACTTTAGCTGAGGGGCAATAATATTTTACTCCAGCCTTTTACCTTTACCCTGTGTGTATCCCCCTGTTTCAAATGTGTTTCTTGTAAACAGCATATTGTAGGATTATGGTTTTTAATCCATTCTGCTATCCACTTCTGTTTTATGGGAGAGTTCATCCCATTCATGTTCACAGTTATGATTTCTATCTGTGTCTTTTTCTCCATCCTATTTCCCCCTGTTTATGCTTTTATTTCTCCCTTTCCCCTTCTCCTCCTCAACAAAGTTTTTCTTTTGACCACCGCCTTCCTCAGTTTACCCTCCCTCTTTATTCCCCTCCCTTATCTTACCGTTACCCACTTGCTACTTCTCCTCTCCCTTCTTCCCACCCCCCTCTCTTTCTTCCCCCCTTCCCCTCCTACTTCCCATAGGACAAGTTAGATTTCTAAACTTCTCAGGGTATGTTATTCCCTTCTTGAACCAGATCAGATGACAGTAAAGCTCAAATACTGCTCTTCTCCCTCCCTTCTTTCCCTCTACTATAATATGTTTTTGTGCCTCTTCATTTGGTGTAATTTACACTTTTCTAATACCTCCTTACCTCTTTTCTCATAGCCCTCCCTTTACATCTCTTACTTATGTTTTTTTTTATCCTTACATCAGTTAATTTATACAGGCATTCACAATCTATGTGTATCCCTTTCAACTGTCATAATAGCTGTACCATTCTCAAGACTGACATATATATGTATATATATAAAACATACATAAGATGATATAATCCCACATAAAGATACAAACAACCTGCCCTTATTGGTTAATAAGGTTTGTGGGGGTTTTTCCCCCTGGTTACCTTTTTATGTCTCTCTTGAGTTTTGTATTTGGAGATCAAATTTTCCATTGAGTTCTGGCCTTTTCATCAGGAAGTTCTGGAATTCCCTTATTTCATTGAGTGTCCATCTCCTTGCCTAAAAACTTATGTTTAGTTTTGCTGGGTATTTGATCCTTGGTTGTAGTCCCAGCTCTTTATATCCTTGTATCCTTGTATCATATTCCAATTTCAACTGTCTTTTAATGTGGAAGCTGAGAGATCCTGCGTGATCCTGACTGTAGTTCCACGATATTTGAATTACTTCTTTTTGGCTGCTTGCAGTATTTTCTCCTTGAGTTTATAGTTCTGAAATTTGGCTATAATATTTCTTGGTGTTTTCAGTTTGGGATCTCTTTCAGGGGGTGATCAGTGAATTCTTTCAATGACTATTTTGCCCTCTGGTTCTAGGACCTCTGGGCAGTTGTCTTTGATAATTTCTTCGAAGATACTGTCAAAGCTCTTTTTTTCATCGTGGATTTCCGGTAGACCAATAACTCTTAAATTGTCTCTCCTAGATCTATTTTCCAGGTCAGTTGTTTTCCCAATCAGATATTTCACATTTTTTTCTATTTTTTTCATTCTTTACATTTTGCTTTACTACTTCTTGATGCCTCATAGATTCCTTAGCTTCCACTTGCTCAACTCTAATTTTTAATGAGTTAGTGTTTTCATTTTGCTTTTGAGTCTCCTTTTCCAATTGGTTGATTTTACCTCTCAGGGTGTCATTTTCTCTATTTAGATTCTGAATCTCCATGGCCATTTCATCAATCTTATTCTTTAGGGACTTTCCCATTTTTTCCATGTTTTCTTTTACCTCCCTAATTTGGTTTTTAAAATCCTCATTTAGCTCTTCCAGCAATGCGTTTTGGGCTGGAAACCAGTTCACATTATCTTTTGAGATATCAGATGTATCTATAGCGTCATTGCTGCCCTCTTCCAAATTGTTATTTTGATCATGCCTGTCTCCATAAAAAGAATCTATTGTCCTCGGTTTTTTTGTGTTCTTCTTTATGTTGGTTTGCCTTTTCCTGGCTTTACAACAAATTTCTGCCTTTGGGGCTCAGGGCTTTCTGTCCCAGCTTTCTTATTCTGGGGATTGTGAGTCTAGAATTATAGCCTTCAGTTTCCTGAGGTGTGGAGAAAACTGAATGGGTATAAAAAGGAATATACATTCCTCTCAGCGGTACATGGCACATACTCAAAAATTGACCATATACTAGGGTATAAAAACCTCACAATCCAGTGCAGAAAGGCAGACGTAGTCAAAGCACACTTTTCAGATCATGATGCAATAAGAATTATTTGTAACAAACAACCATGGAAAAATAAGCTAAAAATTAATTGGAAGCTAAATAATCTAATTCAAATTTATTTATTTATTTATTTAAATGAGTGGGCCAAAGAACAAATCAGAGAAACAATTAATAACTTCATTCAAGAGAATGACAATATTAAAACAACATACCAAAACTTATGGGATGCAGCAAAAGCAGTTCTTAGGGGAAGTTTTATATCCCTAAATGCTTACATGAATAAAATAGGGGAAAAGGAGATCAATGATCTGGGCATACAGCTGAAAAAGCTAGAAAAAGAGCAAATTGAAAATCCCCAATTAAATACCAAATTAGAAATACTGAAAATCAAAGGAGAGATTAATAAAATTGAAACCAAGAAAACTATTGAATTAATAAATAAAACATAGAGCTGGTTTTATGAAAAAACCAAGAAAATTGATAAACCTGTGGTCAATTTGATTAAAAAAAAGAAAGAAGAAAATCAAATTACCAGTATCAAAAATGAAAAGGGTGAGTTCACCTCTAATGAAGAGGAAATCAAAACAATAATTAGGAATTATTTTGCCCAATTGTGTGCCCACAAATTTGACAGCCTTAGAGATATGGATGAATATCTACAAAAACATAAACTGCCCAGGTTAACAGAAAAGGAAGTAAAATTTCTAAATAACCCCATCTCAGAAAAAGAAATTGAGCATGCCATCAATGAACTCCCTAGGAAAAAATCTCCAGGGCTAGATGGTTCTACATGTGAATTCTATCAAACATTTAAAGAACAACTAATTCCAATACTTTGTAGACTATTTGGGAAAATAGGTGAAGAAGGAGTCCTACCAAATTCTTTTGATGACACAAATATGGTACTAATACCCAAACCAGGTAAAGTCAAAACAGAGAAGGAAAATTATAGACCAATTTCTCTAATGAATATTGCAAAAATTTTAAATAAAATATTAGCAAAAAGATTGCAGCAACTTATCACAAGAATAATACACTATGACCAGGTAAGATTTATTCCAGGAATGCAAGGCTGGTTCAATATTAGGAAAACTATTAGCATAATTGACCATATCAACAACAAAAGTAGCAGAAACCATATGATCATCTCAATAGATGCAGAAAAAGCCTTTGACAAAATACAACACCCATTCCTATTGAAAACACTAGAAAGCATAGGAATAAATGGAACCTTCCTTAAAATTATAAATAGCATCTACCTAAAACCATCAACAAGCATTATTTGTAATGGGGATAAGGTAGATGCATTCCCAATAAGATCAGGGGTGAAACAAGGATGTCCATTATCACCCCTACTATTCAATTTGGTACTAGAAACGTTAGCTGTAGCAGTAAGAGAAGAAAAAGAAATGGAAGGAATTAGAATAGGAAAAGAGGAATCTCCCTTTCTATCATTGCTTCCTGGCTTTCTTGTTATGATACAGAAATGTTCTTGATTTTTGTGAATTAATTCTGTAGCCTTCAACTTACAATGCTATTGAGTCAATTAGTTCCTTTGGTGACTCTCTAAGTAAAACATCACGCCATCACAAAATAGGTATAGCTTTGTTCCCTCTTTGCTCATGTTTATGCCCTTAATTTCTTTCTCTTTTCTCAATGGTATTTTTAGCATTTCTATACCTATGGCAAATGAAAGTGGAGATAGGAGACATTTTTGCTTGTTATTTATTAGGAAGCTTCGAGTGTGTCCTCATTGTATATGATTTTATCATATATCTATATGTCACATCATATTAAGAAAAAAGTTCCCCTATGCCTGTACTTTGTGTGGAGTTTTTAGGATAAAGAAATACTTTGCTGAATGTTTTTTTCTTCATCTACTGAGATAATAATATGGTTTTAGATGTTGTATTTTCAATTATCACAATGGATAGAACACTGGGCCTGGAGTCACAAGTCTTGAGTTCAAATCCTGCCTTAGAAACTTACTAGCTATGACCCTGGGCAAGTCATTTGACCCCATATTGCCTCAGTTTCTTCATCTCTAAAATGGAGATAATACAGCACCTACCTCCCAGAATTGTGAGAATGAGTGACATAACATTTATAAAGCACTTAGCATGGTATCTAGCACAAAGTAGGCACTTAATAAATATTTATTCCTTTCTCTCCAACCCCCACCCTCTACCACCTGCAATGTGATAAATTATGGTGATTGAATTTCCAAATGTTGAACCATCTTCATATTACTGGTATAATTTCAAGTTTGATTATGGTAAATGATACTTTTAGTACTATTCCTGTGGAAAAGGTGGAGAGATTTGATCTAAGTCATAATTAGATGGATTTGAAACTGTTTCAATAACCAGGTTCAAAAGAAAGAGTTATCTTGATTAGTTGAATGTCAACTTAGCAGAATATTTCCAGTGGAGTACCCTGGGGGTGGAGGGAGCAGAATTTCTGTTTGGCTCTGTGCTGTTGACCATTTTTATCAGTGACTTGATACAATTGGCACACTTCTCAAATTTTCACACAGTACAAAACTGGAAGGGATAGCTAACACATTGGATGATAGGATCAAGAAAGACCTTGGCCAACTAGAACATTGGGCAGGATCTACAAAGAAGAAATTCGTTAGGGCTTAGTGATGAATCTTAAACATGAGATCAAAAAATTGACTTGACGAGTGTAGGACCTGGGAGATATAGATTGCATTTGTTTTGAAAAAGATCTGGGGATTTTATTGGGTTGCTAATTCAATATTCATCCACTGTATGATGTGGCAACCAAAAATCCTAATGTGACCTTGACCTACATTAACCTACATAGGTTCCAGCAATAAGGATGTAGTGGCCTCCATATACCAGTGTTTTGAGTGTCAGAGTTTGAGAATGATATTGAAAAGCTGAAGAGCATACAGAAGACATAACCAAGATGATGAAAGGCTGGGGCTCTTTGTCATACAAAGACTGGCCAAAGGTACAGGAGATGGTAAGGGTAGGTGGAACCATAAAGCTATATTGATATATTTGAAGGACTTTTGTTTGAAAGAGAGTTTGTTTTTTGTTGCTTGGCCCCAGAAGGCAGAACTAGCAACTGGAGGGTGGGAGGGGCAAGGAGGAAAATCTAGGCCTAGAATTTAATAGTTAAAACTGTCCCAAAGTAGAAGGGGCCGCTTCAAGAGGTGGTGGGTGTGTGGCTTCTCTTTCACTGTAGGTCTTCAGAGGTTGGAAATAATTTGCCAGATATATTTGAGTGAGGATTCTTTGGGGGCATAGGTTGGCTTAAATGTCAACTGAAATTGCCTCCAACTCTAGATGTTGTTATTCATAACAGATGGTAATTGCTAATGGAAATGACCCTTGGTAGCAATGGACTCTGAGGACTTTGGCATCCGTGAGAGATGTCACATTCTATGCCAGTTGAATAGGGTTTGAATCCAACCCCAGTGAACCCTGAGCAAGGTGCATTCTAGAGCCTGGGACCCCTGACATACCATACATAGAACATTTCCTTTGTCGTTGGTGACGTTCTTTACCCCCAGGGCATATCACATATGTGGTGATGCCTGGCCAAGAGCTCTACCCCACACTTTGCTACCCAGGGAGGCATGAAATTCATACGATCTTTAAAAGTCTTATGTTGGGGGTATAGTGGATGTGTCATGTAAACAGGAAGCCTTGCAAGGGTGTCCCCAGGAGTGATCCCCTGAGGGGCCTGTCATACATAACGTGACTCCTGAGGCTATGTTGCAAATACGAGGAGCTGCTTATCCCACATGGTAAGCTCTGTAGGGGGGACATACTCCATAGACAATGAGCCTTAAGGGGGTAGGGTTCACACAGTGAAACCTCAGAGCAATGACGTACATAGACAGGCCCCCCTCTAAGGTCATACGCACAGTGGTGGCCTCTCCTGGGGGGTGTCTCCCAAAGGAAACTCTCACCCATGGCGCATTCGACCCAGTGATCCCTGAAGGGACTGTGCCACGCAAATAGGAAACATTGAAGGGTTATGTCACCCACATAGAGACACGTTTCCTCCCCCTGCTGTCACATTCAGTGATCTTCTTTCTATAGTGACTAAGAAGTTGCATTCCTGCTCCCACCAAAGAAATTTCTTAAGTTTCCTCTACACAAATGGCTAGGCAGACCAGACAGGAGTGAGCTTTGGCTAGAGATACAGACTGACCAACCACAGGTTGCAGAATTTATAGGGTGAGAACAACAGCAAACAAAGAGGGGAAGAAAAGGAAGGAAGGAAGGAAGGAAGGAAGGAAGGAAGGAAGGAAGGGAAAAGAAAGGAGGGAGGGAAGAAGGAAGAAGGAAGAAAAAGAAAGGAAGGAAGAAGGGAGGAAGGAAAGGAGGAAGGAAGGAAGGGAAAAAAAAGGAGGGAGGGAGGAAGGAAGAACAAGAAGGAAGGAAGAAAAAGAGAGCAAAAAGTAAGGAAGGGAAGTTGAAGGAGAAACAAAGTGGGCTTCAGCCTGGTGTTTATGTCTGTGCCAAGATACAGTAGAACAGAGCGTCCCCTGGCAAACCTGCCAAAGCTGATTTCAGGCCAAATGGTTCCATTCCAATGACCTTTAGCTATCTGACTGTGTCTGCCCGCACAGACCAAGTGAACAAATAAATAAATAAATATTTTTAAATACCAAGAGAAAAGAGGTGGGGAAAGACCATTAATGGGAGCTGATCAAAGTCCCCATCTGAAGCCAGGATCTGGGGGCAGAGCACTGTTCACTGTTCCAATCTTCAGCCCCTCCAGCTAACTTGACTCAGGAGGAGGAAGCTGGCAGAGGCCATCCAGGAGGTGGCCCCGGAGAAAGGAGGCGGGTGCCTGGCAATGAGCTCTAGCCAGGAGTGTCTCTGGTGTCTGCCCAGAAGAGAAAGGCCTTGTCAGGCAAGGAAAGGAAATTGAGAAGTCCAAGTGGATGCCTAGTTGGTTTTGCTGGGCAGAGGGGTCAGCTTTAAAATCCGGGAGGTATCTGATCATACTGAACACCACCCCGCCAATTACCAGGTAGTGAAGGGACCAAGAGTTCTCCACCAACTTGAGACCTCCTAGTTACAAACTCAATCTGACCCACCCTTTAGGTTGAAGGCAGAAGAGGGGGTGATTGGGCCATTGTGGGGAAAAAGAGTGGGGATTCAAAATCACAGAATCTTAGAGGTAGAAGGGACCACAGAGGCTATGTAGTCTGATATATACCAGAACATGAATTTCTCACTACAATGTACTGAACAAGAGATTATCCAGTGTCTGCTTAAACCCTTCCAACTAGGGAGAACCCACCTCCCTCCTCTGGGCAGCACATTCCACTTTGGGACACAATTCTAGTTGTTGGGAAGGTTTTCCTGGTATCAAGACTCCCAGAAACTCCCACTCACTGCTCTTTGTTCAGCTGCCTGAGGTGAAGTAGAAGAAGTCAAAACCAGTCTTTCAGCGGTGGGGTTGAGTGCATAGTGAGACAGACCAGAATTTCAGGGGTTCAAATTCTACCTCTTACAACTTACTAGATATGTGACCCCTGGGTATATAAATGTCAGTTACTATTATATCATAGAAAGGGAGAGGTAGAATGGGGTACATTATCTCACATAAAAGAGGCATAAAAGAGCTTTTACAGTAGAAGGGAAGATGGAAGAGGTAGAAGGGAGCACACGAACCTTAATCTCACAGGCATTGGCTCAAAGAGGAAATACTATACAAACTCACTGGGGTATAAAAATCTATTTTACCCTACAGAAAAGTAGGAGGGGAAGGGGATAAGAAACGAGGGTGGTGGTAGAAGGGAGAGCAGATTGGGGGAGTTAAAAGTCAGAAGGAAAACATTTTTGAGGAGGGACAGGATGAAGGGAGAGAGATTAGGATAAACAGGGGTAAAATAGGATGGAAGGAAATACACAGTAATCATTATAGTGAAAAAAAATTTACAGCAAGTTTCTCTGATAAAGACCTCACTTACTCAAATATATAGACAACTAAGTCAAATTTATAGAAACAAAAGCCATCCATTCTTCAGCTGATAAGTCTTCAGAGGATATGAACAGGCAATTTTCAGATGAGGTAATTAGGGCCATCTATAGTCATATGAAAGGATGTTTTGAATCACTACTGATTGGAGAAATGCAAGTTAAAACAACTCTGGGCTGCCACCCCACACCTATCAGATCAGCTGATATGATAGAAAAGGAAGGTAACAAATGTTGGAGGGGATATGGGAAAATTGAGACATTAATACACTGTTGGTGAAGTTATGAACTGACCCAACCATTCTGGAGAGCAGTTTGGAACTATGCCCAAAGGGCAATCAAACTGTGTATACCCTTTGACCCAGCAATACCACCACTAGGTCTGTAGTGAGAAAGACCTATATGTATACAAAAATATTTATAGCAGTTCTTTAGTGGTGGCAAAGAATTGGAAATTGAAGGAATGCTCACCAAATGGGGAATGGCTAAACTAGCTGTGGTAAATGATTGTGTTAGAATGCAATTGTACTATAAAAAATGACGAGCAGGATGGTTTCAGAAAAACCTGAAAAGACTTACATGAACTGATGTAAAGTGAAATAAGCAGAATCAGGAGAACATTGTATATAGTAACAGTGACATTGTATCAACTGATAAGCTGTGGATGACTTAACTATTCTCAGCAATACAATGATCCAAGATAATTCTGATGGACTTATGAAAAATGCTATCCATCTCCAGAAAAAGAACTTATGGAGTCTGAAAGCAGACCCAAGCATGCTTTTCCTTTACTTTCTTTATTTTTCTTGTTTTTCCTGTGTTTTCCTTCACAACATAACTAACATGGAAATATGCTTTGCATGACTGCACGTGTATAACCTATATCAAGTTGCTTGACTTCCCAATGCGGGGGAGAGGGGAGGGAAGGAAGAAGAAAATTTGGAACTCAACAACTTTTGAAACTGAATGTTAAAATTGTTTTTGCGTGTAATTGGGGGAAAATGAAATATTGAATTTACAAAAAAAATAAAGGCTAGGAAGGACTCAACAACAACAAAAAACAACTCAATTGCCTTGTCTGTAAAAATGGTGGTGGAGGAGGAGAATGGTAATGATACAAAGCATTTGGCTCCCAGATAAGTATTTTGTTTTGTTTGTTTTTTTGGAGTGGGGAAGGCAGGGCAATTGGGGTTAAGTGACTTGCCCAAGGTCACACAGCTAGTAAGTGTGTCAAGTGTCTGAGACTGCACTTGAACTCAGGTCCTCCTGACTCCAGGGCCAGTGCTCTACTCACTGCGCCCCCTAGCTGCCCCTGGTACTTTGAATCTCAAGGGAGATAATACGTGTAAATTGTCTTGCAAATTTGAAAGTACTGTATAAATGTTACCTATGATTATTATTATCATTATTATTTCATGTGACATCCCTTCAAATATTTATTTTTCTTAAAAATATATTATTTGATATTTTATTTTCCCATTTACATGTAAAAACAATATTTAAAATTCGTTTCTAAAAATTTCGAGTTCCAAATTCCCTCTCTCCGTTCTTCTCCCCCCTCATTGAGAAGGCAAGCAATTTTGTATAGATTGTATATATACAATCATGCAAAAACATATTTCCCTATTAGTCATGTTGTGAAAGAAAACACAGACAAAAAAATCAGACAAACAAGAGGAATGAAATAAAAAAGTTTCAATCTAAGTGAGTCATAGAATACGGGACTGTGGATAAGTTTTGGTGCCCTGCCAGAGAATGGAGGCCAGTAGAGGAGCAGGACTAAATGAGCACATTAGGGATCAGCCTTCTCTACTGTTAATTCATAAGGTTATTACTTTGTTGGGCCCCCTGTGGAGACAGTTGAACTTGATCTTACCTCTGGCTCATAATTTCTTTTTTGGGGGGTAGGGGGTAGGGGGAGTTAGTGAGCGTTATAGAAGTTGTCTTCTTGATCATATGATATGTATATAATATATATATGGAGAGAGAGAGAGAGAGAGAGAGAGAGAGAGAGAAAGGAGTGTGTGTGTGTGTGTGTGTGTGTGTGTGTGTATCTTGGATACCAAACCCTTATCAGAGATATTTGATGCAGACTCTTTTTTTCCAATTTTACCACATCCCTTTCTATCCTAGGTCCATTAATATTATTTGTACAGAAGATTTTCAGTTTCATGTAATCAAACATCTATTTTCTCTTCTGTAATAGCTTCTGTCCTCTGTTTGGTTAAGAGTACATCTCCTTGTGGAGCCAAGATGGTAGATTAGGGGCAGCCACCTATCTGAACTCTCTCAACATTCCCCTCCAAACAATTTTAACATAACACCTAAAATCAAAATTTAGAATTGCAAATTCAATAAAAGGTCAGGTGAGATATGTTTCCTGCCTAGGAAAACTTAAGAGGTAGGCAGGAGATGTATGGCAGGTATGTAACACCAGGGTGCAGGCCTATCTAGAGTGCTCCTATGTGGCAGCAGCAGCAGCTGGGGGAACTCTCATCCCAGAGAGAGTAAGGGGATCAGACAACTAATCAAAAAGAGATTATAGGGCACCATTTTCTGGCATTAGGTACAGCTGGTGTTGATTGGCAACTCTATTGCCCATACACATTTCTGTGTCATAGTTCTAGGGTAGAGAAGAGTGTTGGTGGTTGGTCACAAGGGACAAAGGACCCTGGTCACAGTTCTAGAGCCAAAAAAATTGCTAATACTTGCAGAAGCAGGGGAATGGGGGACCTGGTTACAGTTTTAGGGCCAAGAGGCATACTGGGGCTTGCAGCTACAAGGAACCAGGGGCCCTTTCTGAGTAAAGACCAGGATGCAGACCAGAAGAGCAATGACCATAACTTTTCCAGGATCACACCACTGTAGAAGCACCAAAAAACTTGTAGATTCCCAGAATTAGCTCTGAGAAAAGCTGTACAAAAAAATATGAAGCTTGGGACAATGCCTTCCCACTCCCAGGTAAGCAGAGCCTAACTTTAACATAAAGTTCAAAGTCAAGAAATAAACTGGTAAAATGAGCAAACAACAACAACAAAGAACTTGACCATAAAAAGCTACTACAATGACAGGGACACCCGAGACATAAACTCAGAAGAAGACAACATTGTGAAAACAGCTCTAAAAAAGGCTTGAAGATAAATGCTAATCAGACCCAAGCCCAACAAGAATTCCTGGTAGAGTTAAAGAAAGTGATAAGAGTGGTAGAGGAAAAATTGGGAAAAGAAATGAGAGTGGTGTAAGGAAATTATGAAAAAAAGCATTAACATCTTGGTAAAAGGGCCAGAAAAAATACTTAAGAAAATAACACCTTTAAAAGAAAACAGCATTGGCCTAATGGAAAAAGAGGCACAAAAATTCACTGAAGAAAAGAACTTCTTAAAAAGTAGAATTGGTCAATGGAAAAAGAGGTTACTAAAGCTCACTGTAGAAAATAATTCCTTAAAAATTGGAATTGGGCAAGTGGAAGCTAATGATTCCAGGAGACATCAAGAAACAATAAAACAAAACAAAATAAAAAAGAAATGACAATGTGAAATAACTCATTGGAAAAAAAAAAACCAACTGACCAGGAAAGTATATTGTGGAGAAAGATTTAAGAATTATTGGACTACTTGAAAACTGATTTTTAAAAGGAGCCTAGACATCATCTTTCAAGAAATTATCAAGGAAAACTTCCCTGATATTTTAAAACTAGAGGGTAAAATAGAAATTGAAAAAATCCACTGATCACCTCCTGAAAGAGATCCCAAAATGAAAACTCACAAGAACATTAAAGCAAGATTTCCAAGCTTCCCAGGTCAAGGAGAATATATTACAAGCAGTCACAAACAATTCGAATATTGTGGAGCCACAGCTAGGATAACACAAGCTTTAGCAGGTTTTACATTAAAAGAGTGGAGGGCTTGGAATATGATATTTCAGAAGGCAAAGGAGCTAGAATTACAAGCAAGAATCACCTACTCATCAAAACTGAGTATAATCCTTCAGGGGAAAAATGGATATTCAATGAAATAGAGCACTTTCAAGCATTCCTGATGAAAAGACCAGAGCTGAATAGAAAATTTTACTTTCAAATACAAGACTCAAGAGAAGCATAAAAATATAAACATGAAAGAGTAATGATAAGGTACTCAATAAAGTTAAACTGTTTACATTACTATATGGGAAGATGATATTTGTAACTCCTAAGAACTTTCTGATTATTAGGGCAGTTAAAAGAGGGTATGGATGTGAGTACATTCTGTTGAAACAGAAAGACACACATGCAGAGTCAAAATAAAGGGCTGGAGCAGAATCTAATGTGCTTTAGCTAAACTAAAAAATAAAAAAGCAGGGGTAGCACTCATGATCTCAGATAAAGCAAAAGCAAAAATGGACCTAATTAAAGGGGATAATTAAGGAAACTACATTTTGAAAAAAAGGTACCATAGACAATAAAGTAATATCAAAAATGTTTACATCAAATTTATCTGATAAAGGCCTCATTTCTCGAGTATATACTGAGTATGGAAGTGTTTTAACAATCTGGCTAGCAGCTGTTGTGGGCGTGAAAGACCAATACAAGCCCAACAACAAGCACGCTACCAGCACGCTGCAAAAGCCCAGGTTCTTTTGATCTGCTTTAGTAAGGAAAGCAATGTTAAGGGGTTGACAAGCTTATTTTAATTCAGCATACAAATACTATTCACTTAGTTCAGGGGAAAAAGCCAGCACCCTGAACTTTGGAACAAATACAAACAAATTACAAACATCAACGGACAGACCCAAT
>NW_023494377.1:4849717-4928961 GCF_011100635.1 Trichosurus vulpecula
TGTTTGTATATATTTGTTTTTTTCTCCCTCATTAGATTGTGAGTTCCTGGAGGGCAGAGACTGTCTTTTGCCTCTCTTTGTATCCCCAACATTTAGCACAGTGTCTGGCCCATAGTAGGTGCTTAATAAATGCTTGTCAATTGACTGATTGACTGACTTTAGTAGTTTGATCAGTATGGCACTGAATAAGTACGTTATAATTTAGAATAGATACAATTGAGATTTCTTTCTATTGACTTGGCACAAAAAGGAGACATTGATCTCTCCAATTAAGGCATATCTTCATTCGTGTAAACAGTGTGACATAGGTATATTGAGAGCATTCCTGTGCATGTCTCTGTAGGCAGACACTTAGCTATTTTGCACATTCTATGCTTTTTTGAATGAAATTTCTCTTTCTTTATCTTCCTGCTGGGTTTTTTTTTTTTTTTGGTAAAATATGTAAAGACTAATGCTTTGTCTGAGTTCCTTTTCTATTTCATTACGTTGTTGTAGTTATGTTGGTTTTAGTTGATACCTAGGACTCCAGACGAAGAAGACTGCAAAAATAAGGCTTTTGTTTCCCTTCTTTATACCCATTCCTGAAATTTCTTTTTCTCATCTCACTGCCATAGCCAGCATTTTTCTAGAACTATATGAAGCAATAGCATTGACAATAGAAAGCCTTGCCTCTTGTATTTTTTAATGAAAAAACATTTATTGAATTCCTACTGAGTTCCAAGCACTATCTATGCTCAGTACTGGGGATGGATGACAACTATGCAAAGACAGTCTATGGTCAAGTTCACACTTTGGCAGGGGTGGGGGGGCGGCGCGGAGACAGCATATTATTAGAGAGTCAAATTGCTGGGTAAATGAAAAGTCTTTTAAAAGTTCTAATTGCTAAAAGTCATAAGAATGCACCAGAGGGGCAAATTGCATGGCCCAGACAGGCATCTTTAGATAGCAGTTTGGATTAGTTTATAGGTAGTTTAGGGTAAGACCTGAACAAGTCCAAGTTCATCTGACAGAGATGAGGAATCTGCCATTCTCTTATTAGAGAATAATTTTTATAATTGTTTATAGTATGTTTATAATAATTTCTACTCTAATAATGCAGGTGAATAATTTCTATAATTGTTTATAGTATGTTTATAATAATGTCTACTTGAATTAATAACACAGGTGAATAATTTCTATAATTGTTTATAGTGTGTTTATAATAATGTCTACTCGAATTAGTAGTAAATGTGAATAATTTCTATAATTGTTTATACTATGTTTATAATAATTTCTACTCTAATTAGTAATACAGGTGAATAATTTCTATAATTGTTTATAGTATGTTTATAATAATTTCTACTCTAATTAATAATGCAGGTGAATAATTTCTATAATTGTTTATAGTATGCTTATAATACTTTCTACTCTAATAATACAGATGAATAATTTTTATAATTGTTTATAGTGTGTTTATAGTATAGAATATAGTATATTGTTCATATTACTAAAGAAAAATTAAAATAGCACATAGGTAAACAAAGATAGCCATGGAAGACAGGTACAACACCAGGGGGGAGAAGGGTAAAGATACTGATTTGGAGATTATATTGCAGGATTAAAGAGAGTGACACTTTAAATTTCACCCTCTGCAAAGTGTTAATTGAATCTTCTCACTTCTTTCTAGTTGCTTCTCTGGCTAATCTTTGAGCTTCAGCATAGACTTCAACTTTTGAACCAGCAGGTACATACTTGTACTCAACATTTGTGTTCCGAGTCATATTATCCAGGTTAGTGAATTGGTCTTCGTGGACCACATCTCTATTTTTACTTGTTTTCCAGGCATTTTCTTTCCAATTGTGAATCCATTCATTCATACTTTTGGGGACAAGTTGATTATCTGTGTACACAGTGAGTCTGTCCTTATTTTAGGCCTTTGCTTGCTCGAGCACTTTAGTAGCTGCTTCTAATGATGCTCTTTGGTTTGTCTGTCATCCAGAATGTGTACTACTTATGTTTAGGTCATGGTGTGGTCCCCAGAAGACACCAATACCTCCTCGCACTCCTTCTCTTCCATTATTTTTGCAGGCACCCTTGACATACACAGTGTGAGGGTCTGATGCCTGGTATGATTGCCCGTACGGACTTTCAGAGCCTCTAGTCTGCCAGCCATACTCATAGTTCCTTGGTTTGTGTTTCCAACTCATTTCCAGTCTCTCCAAAGGCCTAAGCTGCTGCTCTCTGACTGCCTCCTCTCTCTCTCCAAGCAGCAACTGCCACCAGCTCTCTCAGCTCTATCTCCCTCTTGTATTTCTTAATTACATACTATGTTGGCTGTTCATTTTAAATAGATTCTATTTGCCATGTAGGGGCTGCTAGGTGGGTAGAGCGCCAAGCCTGGAGTCAGGAAGACCTGAGGCCAAATCTGGCCTCAGACATTTACTACACACCCTGGGTAAGTCACTTCACCCTGTTTGCCTCAGTTTCCTCATCTATAAAATCAGTTAGAGAAAGCAAACCACTCCAGTATCTCTGCCAAGAAAACCTTAAATGCAGTCATGAAGAGTTGGAAATAGCTAATCAACTGAACAATTCACAGAACAGTTACCCTGTTAAGGAAAGGTCCATTGATTCCTAAGCTCCTGATGGTTTCCATAGAGATGGGCATTGGGTTTTTTTTTTATTTTTGGCAGGGCAATTGGGGTTAAGTGACTTGCCCAAGGTCACACAGCTAGTAAATGTGCCAAGTGTCTGAGGCCAAATTTGAATCAAGTCCTCCTGACTCCAGGGCTGGTGCTTTACTCTCTGCACCACCTAGCTGCCCCATTGGGTTTTGTTAAAAAGCTTTTAATACATCTTTCTTTATTGAGGGATTTCACTGTATACTTTGTATTCATTGAATTATATCCACTTCAAAATTGTTTATTTTTTTCTTCTCTCTTTTTGAATCTCACTGTTGATTTATCTACTTAGAAAAAGTTAGGTTTATATTCTACCTTTCTCTCCAAGTCTTCTTGCCTTATGTACTTTTTCTTCTGTTATAGGTAATGCTGTATTACTTCCCCCTACATACACGCTGTTTCACCCTTTCTTCCATCTTCTGTCATACATTTTCTGCTGTTCAGACCACCTGGGTCTCTGGACTGGGTCTTCTTTTTTTTTCTTTCTAGACTGGGTCTGTTTTTAATTTTTTTTGGAGGGGTGAAGGCAGGACAATTGGGGTTCAGTGACTTGCCCAAGGTCACACAGCTAGTAAGTGTGTCAAGTGTCTGACACTGAATTTGAACTCAGGTCCTCCTGACTCCAGGACAGGTGCTCTACTCACTGCGCCACCTAGCTGCCCCTTCTAGATTGTGTCTTGTCAGTGACCTTATTGGGTTGAAGGAGAACAGCAGTCTGGTTTGGTCCCTGCTATGTGGAAACTCCAAGATAGAAGGAATGTAGCAGCGTTTATAGCTTCCATTTCCACAGGGAAGCCCTTTCTTCTCTGGGCAGATTTGTACTGCTGGGTCTCTCTACCTGTTTAGATTGCTCACTCTCCATTATAGGGGTGTGTGTGTGTGTGTGTGTGTGTGTGTGTGTGTGTCTACATGCATACTCACACATATCTAATTGTTAAGGGATATTGGTGAGGTTGAATTGGGTCATAGTTGAGGAGGGGTGGGATAGAAGCCAAAACAGACCAAGCTTAAAAGGCAAACCTGATGTCTATTATGCTGGACAAAAGATGGAGCAGAGATACTTAGGGACATCCACTGTTTTTTTTTTTTCATGAGGTTTTACATTATGTAGGACTTCCTTACAAAAAACAACTTCCCTCATTTTAATGGACTTGTCCAGGGTCATATGGCTAGTAAGGGACAGAGCTTGGACTCAAATCCAGGCAACTCACTGCCCAACACTGGGCTCCTCTCATCCTTATCCAGATTCTCCTTTGCTTTGGGGAGGGAGGAGGTCAGGGATACTTTGCCCATATCCTCTTTCCACTCCTGCCTCAATTTGGCTTAGCATCTATCCCCATTCCTGTCCTTCAGCACCCCCTGTCAGGGAGTTAAAGGGTAAGGTCTCCCCAGCTCACCATCAAGAGCCCAGATGGAAAAGCATTATAGGTCGTGATAGTTTGGGTGGCCATGTAGGGGAGATTTCATTTATATTTAGAATTGTTCTAACCACAAAATTAATAGAAGAATAAATAAAGACGGAAGAGAAGAGATTAGAGATCACAATTTGGTACAAGGCATATTTCTGGTTTGTTTGCTTTCTGATTTTGAAACCTTGCCCATTTCACTTAAGTAGTACCCCTTTTCCTCTGTTCCCATGGATACAGCAAAGTGGCAGTGCTTCTAAAACATCACCCCAAGTAACCACTCTCTCCCCGTCCCTCACAACAACAACACCGGGGCTGCAGTCCAGAACAATGAGGCTTCCAAAGGGAAATAAGAGGTAAATTACAACTGCTTCTTCTGGCTACCAGTATGCTCATTGGGGATGGCTAAGGGATAAAGACAAAGGGCCCAGAGAAGCTTGCCTGGCTTTTGCTTCGGCCTCTGAAAATGGTCACAGAGACTGAACCAACTTTCAGAGAAGGAAGGAATACTAGAAGAGAGAATGTCAGAGCTGGGAAAAACTTTAGAACAGAGCACGTCATGTCTGGGGTGAATGTTAGAACTGAGAACGACAGAGCTGGGAGGGACTTTAGGGAAGACAGAAGGTGAAGCAACTCACCAGAAATCACATGATTAATGTATCCCAAATGAGTGACACGAGCTCCACACTATCATTTACTAAATGCTTACTATGTGCCAGGCTCTATGCCAACTGCTTTCCAGATATTGTCTCATTTGATCCTCACAACAACCCTGAGAGGTGGGTGTTCTCATTATCCCCATTTTATAGATCAGGGAAATGAGGCTGAGAGAGCTTAAGTGACTTGCTGAGCGTAACCCAGCTAGTAAGTGTCTAAAGCCAAATTCGGAGTCAGGTCATCCTGACTCCAGACCCAGCACTTTGTGCACTAGGATATATCCCACCTCGTAGCTTTAGAACAGGGAAGGTCAGACCTGGGAGGAGCCTTAGAACAGGGAAGGTCAGAGCTGGGAGGAGCCTTAGAACAGGGAAGGTCAGAGCTGGGAGGAGCCTTAGAACAGGGAAGGTCAGAGCTGGGAGGGCCCTTAGAACAGGGAATTCAGGGCTGGGAGGGCCCTTAGAACAGGGAAGGTCAGAGCTGGGAGAGCCCTTAGAACAGGGAAGGTCAGAGCTGGGAGGGCCCTTAGAACAGGGAAGGTCAGAGTTGGGAGGGCCCTTAGAACAGGGAAGGTCAGAGGTGGGAGGAGCCTTAGAACAGGGAAGGTCAGAGCTGGGAGGGCCCTTAGAACAGGGAAGGTCAGAGCTGGGAGGAGCCTTAGAACAGGGAAGGTCAGAGCTGGGAGGGCCCTTAGAACAGGGAATTCAGGGCTGGGAGGGCCCTTAGAACAGGGAAGGTCAGAGCTGGGAGAGCCCTTAGAACAGGGAAGGTCAGAGCTGGGAGGGCCCTTAGAACAGGGAAGGTCAGAGTTGGGAGGGCCCTTAGAACAAGGAAGGTCAGAGCTGGGAGGAGCCTTAGAACAGGGAAGGTCAGAGCTGGGAGGGCCCTTAGAACAGGGAAGGTCAGAGCTGGGAGGAGCCTTAGAACAGGGAAGGTCAGAGCTGGGAGGGCCCTTAGAACAGGGAAGGTCAGAGCTGGGAGGGCCCTTAGAACAGGGAAGGTCAGAGCTGGGAGGGCCCTTAGAACAGGGAATTCAGGGCTGGGAGGAATTGTAGAACACCAACCAAAATGTCAGAATTAGAAGGAACCATAGATGCACTAATGCCACCCACCTCTCATAGTACGGATAAGGGAACCCAAGGCCTGGTTAGTTAATGGTAAAGCGAGGGCTCAGTTCTCAATGTCAGTTTATCTCCTTACTTCAGTGCTCACCCTTCATCATTTTCAGTGCTTTCAGCGCTTGGCCATCCTCATTTTAGAGAACTTTTAAAATCAGAAGTTGTTGACTTATGCTCCAGAGAACCATAGTTTGTGGCTGAATTTCCGAATGTCGATGAACATGGACAGGGAAAAGAAAATCACATCTCTATTTCAGTATAATTGGTTTCCATTATAATACTGTGTCTTTTATTTTATTTATTTAAGACCTAATTCTGAGAAGGGGTCCTTTGGCCTCACCAACCTGCCATAGGAATCCAGGAAACAAAAAGTTGAAGAACCTCTGGTTTAGACACAGTAATGAAATGTTATTTATGTTTTGGGATAATCCCTTACATGGGCCTAGAGATGGGAGAGTTGTCATTCAAGTGACTTAAGGAGACAGGTATGAATTAGTGACAGTGTGGAGCTCGTGTCACTCATTTGGGATACATTAATCATGTGATTTCTGGTGAGTTGCTTCACCTTCCTTGGCCTCAGTTTCCCTCTCCTGTAAAAGGAAGGGTTTGAGCTAGTTGATGTCTAAAGTGCCTTCTAATTCCAAAAGCCTATGATTCAGTTATGAATAATTCATGGTGGAAAAGATAGTTCAGTGTTCTTAGGGCTGCCATATGTGAAGTGTGCTTGTGAAATAGTGTTGCCAGATGTAAATGCCTTTAAGGGACCTCATAGTGACTTACCAGATGTTGACTCTACCAGACACAGTAGTCGCCTAGGTCCAGTCTCCCACATGACTCTGTGCGACAGTACAATATTCCCACAAAAAATTGATAGCTAATTAATACTTTATATTTGTAGAGGACTTGGAGCATTTTATTTCAGCTCAGCATTTTATTATAAAATAATAACTAATAAAGTCAATAAAAATTATATAATATAAAATAAACAAAGTAAACCAATATAATATCGCAAAACAAAAATAAATACTAGAGATTAGATAACAAATTGTAAGTAAAATAATAAAGCATTTTATTTCAGCCCTTAGCCTTTTATTATAAAATAATAAATAATAAAGTAAATTAAAAGAATATAAAATAAACAAAGTAAACTAATAAAATCATAAAACAAAAATAAATACTAGAGATTAGACAACAAATTATAAGTAAAATAAGAAAGCATTTTATTTCAACCCTTAGCATTTTATTATAAATAATAAAGTAAATTAAAATAATATAAAATAAACAAAGTAAACCAATATCATAAAAAATACTAGAAAATAGACAACAAATTGTAAGTAAAATAATAAAGCATTTTATTTCAGCCCTTAGCATTTTATTATAAATAATAAAGTAAATAAAAATAATATAAAATAAAGTAAACCAATAAAATGTGATAAAACAAAAATACTAGAGATTAGATAACAAATTATAAGTACGATAATAAATAAAGCATTTTATTTCAAGCCTGGGCATAGCCTTGGGAACATTCATGAAATTTCAATACTAGATGAGTTCTCCGAGGTCATCTAGTCCAACCCATACCTGACCTGGAATTTCTCTTCTAATATCCCCTTAAAAATCACAGTGATGAAAAAACTCCCTCCTTCTGAGGCAGTCCATTACAATTGTGGATTGCTGAGAAGATTTTCTTTATGTTGTCCTCTAGTCCTAGATTCAAGTTCCTATGAATGATTTGGATCCATCTATAACTAATACCCATTTTCTACTGGGTCTCTTCTTGACCTACCAGAATTTAATATAAGACATCCTATTAAGATCAAAGGACAAAGTATCCCATAGGAGCACAATGGAATATTGAACCATAAGGAGCGATGAAATGGACAGTTTCACAGGAAACTGGGAAGACCTCTATGAACTGACGCAGAGAGTACGCAGAACTGGGAGAACAGTTTATATAATGACAACAACCTGAGAAAAAAGAACTTTGAAAAACTTTAAAACTCTGATCAATACAAAGAGAAATCATGAGTTTGAAATATTGAAAGTGACTTAAAATGTAGACTGAGGCATGCACTTTTGGATGTGGCCAAGGTAGGAATTTGTTATGCTGGAGTACGCTTATTTGTTTTATTTTTCGTTTTTTAATTGTTCAATTGTAGGAGACAATGGGAGGGAGAGGTTAAAAAAACTCTCATAAAATAAACAGAGACATATTTTTAGAGGACTTTCGCTTAAAAAAACAAGGGAGGAAGAAAGAAATTAAAATGAACCAGAAATTCTCCTATTGCCTATTTTCCCAAACTAGCTGCTCTTGAGCTTCCCCTGGAATAGCAATTTTATATGTATAGTACTACCCCTAGGGCACTGAGAGGCTGGATGATTTGCTGTGGCCAAATAGCCCCCATCCATAATGGCCAACTTTCCAGTGTTGGGGCCTTTTCACACTTAGACTGTTTATTAGGATAACAGACACAGAGTGCATCATTGAACTCGTACTGGAAGGCTTTGTGGCTTGGGAATACCTGCTAAAGCTTATGCTCTATATGGTCATAGCCCAGGACCACCTTCACATCCTGGTGAAGAATCAGACAAGGACAGCGATGGAAGAACAATGATCCCAATGACTTACATTTTTACAGCATTTTTATAGCACTACTATGAGAAAGGTAAGACAAGTAGAATTGTTCCCGTTTTATAGATCAGCAAGATGAGGCTCAGAAGCATTCAATACATTAAACAAACTTTTTATTAAGTTTCTACTGAGAGATAGCATGGCATAGTGGCTAGAGAATTAGCCTCAGAACCAGGAAGATCTGGGCTCAAGTCATCCCTCTGACACATATAGCCTGTGAGACCCTAGATCAGGTATAGGGAACCTGCAGCCTCAAGGTCACATGTGGCCTCCTAGGTCCTTGGTTGAGACCTTTTGACTGAGTCCAAGTTTTATAGACCAAATCCTTTTATTAAGGGCATTTGTTCTATGAAGTTTGAATTCAGTCAAAGGGTTGCCCTTGAGGACCTAGAGGGGATTTGTTCTCTGAAGTTTGGATTCAGTCAAAGGGTGGCCCTTGAGGACCTACAGGGGATTTGTTCTGTGAAGTTGGGATTCAGTCAAAGGGCTGTACTTGAGGACCTAGAGGGCCACATGTGGCCTCGAGGCCACAGTTTCCCCATCCCTGGCCTAGATAGTCATTCAACCTCCCAGTTAACTGACAGCTCTCTAAGACTATAAGTTGCAGAGAAGTTACCTACTTACAGTGGCAGAGGGAGTTTTCTTACCAGGGAGTTCCATATACAAGTAAAATCACAGATCCAATCCAAATCCATAGCCCCTGCTGTGTGAGCAGCTCTGTGCTTAGTGCTAGGGATACAAGAGTAGGTATGGCATAGACACTATTCTCAAGAAACTTTTAATCTAATTAAAATAATTATGATGCAAGAGAGAGCATTCAAAGGAGAAAGCCAGGCTAATACCAGGAGATGTGAATATTTAAAAACTCAAATTCAAGTTCAAGAGGAGGGAGGAGGCATAGAATTTCTTCTGAAAAAGATCTAATGTTTTTAGTGGACCACCAGCTTAATCTCAGTCGATTGTGATATAGCAATTAAGTAAGCTAACAGGAATAAAGAAGTGATACTCCCCAGGCCAGATGATGTCTGTAGCATTGTGTTCAGTTCTCAGGGCCATATTTTAGGAAAGGTACTGACAAGTTGTACAGCTTCTAGAGGAGGGAGATCAAGATGGTGAGAAAGACTATCTTATAGGAGAACCTGGAGTAAGCTTCCTGTCAGTGGAGATGTTCAAAGGGAAGTTGGAGGACTGTTGAGCAGGTCGTAAAGCGGGTTACTGCTTAGGTATGGGTTAGATTGCAAGTCCCCTGAGGTGCCTTCAAACTCTAGGATTCTAAGATTCTAGGATTCATGAAATTCACTAAAGAAAACAAAGTTGACAGATTTGGCCATTTGAGTCTTTTTCATTTTGGAGGTGAGAATCCTTGTTAAGTCTCAATTTCCTTAGCTGTAAAATTTGGCCTTTAGATTAGTCGATTTCAAAAGTCCCTTCTACCATTGACTTCTATGTTTCATGTTTTGAGGGTCTCTTCCAGCTTGAGCATCTTATGTTCTATGTTTTAGGGCCTTCCCTGTCTAAGCTGACATGTTCTGTGTTCTAACAGCCCTGCCAGCTCTGACCTTCAATATTCTAAGTGACTCTGGAGCTCTCGTATTCTATATTTTAGGTTTCTATCCAAAGAGGTTGTGAAATATGCCATTGAATGGGATGATGTTGGCAGTATGCCTACAGCCTGGAGAGTGGGAATAGGCACGTGTGTGCACGCGCACGTGCATACACATACACACACACACACACAGAGGAATGTAGGATTATAAATGTCAGTAGAAAAGTCTAGAACCCTCCATTCAATAACCAATCATTTGCTGAGTACTTACTATGGGTTAAGTAGTTGATACGTTATAGGAGTTGAAGTAGAAGGTCTCTTATCTGCTAGATCCTTAAACATCTGAAAAGTTCTTACTGATTTAACACTTGGGATGGTCCTTCATACATAAAGGCTCAGAAAAGAGAATCCAGGTTTTGGACTTGGTGGGTCAGTTCATGACCCCCTCAATGTATTTACTTTTATCAGAGAGCCAAAGATCATATTAATTAAAAGGAAAATACATTTAATCAAATGGTGTAACAGATAAAAATGATAAGAAAAGATTCCCCTTCAACCTTGTGGACACATGGGGTACATTACCACACAGCTTATTATACCAGCAGTAGGGAAAGATACACATGTAGGAAACACCTGTGACTAGAAAGCATAGATGAAGGGCATATTTCGAGGATCAACGTGGCCATATGTAGAGGGAATACATATACCTGTACAGAGCAACTTCCATTGGTAATGCTACAGAGCCGTTAATGCTATCATGCTGCCCTCTCCTGGGGCTTGTGTCTCTACATTCCACTTGGTGTGCCATCTCTATTCTGGGCACAACATCTCTCTACTGGGTATCATATCTCTGTTGGTCTTATGGTCATCAAGCTGCTCTCTCTTACCATTTAGTGAATTTCAGCTATCAGTCTTTTTGGGAGCAGTTGCTTCTTCTCTCTCTGGTTAAGTGTGGTGGCTGAAAAGCCTCTCCCTGATAGGGAGAGCTGGAGTTCTCTTATTGCATAGCTAAGGTCTGCAGCCAGTAGAAGTTAGAAGAATGTCTGAGGCTAAAAATTTCTATTCTTTAAACTTGTGTCTGGCACTGATTTAAAATCCATTGTCCCTGACAACTATTTGATTTAGGGTTAGGAAATTCATTGCAACTCCTCTAACAGGTATATGTCCCTGTTGAGAATATTGGATTCTCCAAACCCATTTTAGGGCCTTGGGTAAAAACAACCACCACAACAACAAACAAACAAAAGAATATTTACAATTTTGTGGAGACTGAGGTGCTGAGGTTATCCTTAATGCCAAGGTTCTCTTCAGTCAGTAAGCTAACCAAGACCTCTGAGGATTATATTTATATCAGAAAATTGTAACAATGCCATGGAATAAGTACTGATTCATTCAATAAGTATTAAGCTCTACTATATGCTAGAGACACAAAGACAAAAACAAAAGATTTCCCATCCTAAGGAATATACACCCATGGGAGAAAAATCTGGTAAACCTAGACAAGTAAATACAAAAATAATTTGAGGGGTCAAAGGAAAATGGGGCACTAACAACTAGAAGATAAGCCTTGAAGTCTGTATTTTATTCTAGAGGCAAGAGGGATCTGTTGAGGTTTCTTGAACAGGGGAATAATATGGTCAGACCTGTACTTTGGGAATGTCAATTTAGCAGCTGTGTGGATGCCAAATCGGAGCTGGGAGATATTGGAGTAAAGGAGACCAATTACTGGAGGAGGCTATTTGTTTAATAGTCTAGGTGAGAGATGAGTGCCTAAATTAGAGTGATAATCTTTGTGAATAGAGAAAAGGCTCTCTGTGTTGGCAGAACCAGATCTCCTGACTGTGAGTTTAGTGTGCCTTCTTTCTCTTGTTTTTTTTTTTAATTATTAAAAGGGAAATGGCAGTTTTTGGAGGGGCTGATGCAGATTGAAGGAAGTGGAAGGAGACAAATTTATATGACTATGAAAACAACTACAAATGGAGAAGACAAGATGACTTCCTTTCAGTCTCCTGGTTCCTCTTCCCTTCTTTCTTAGATATATCTGCCAGTCACAAATTCCTGGGCTTTTGTGCAAAGCCAAGCTGTCACCCTATATCTCCCTAAGGGCTTACCACAGGTTTCTGTACAGAGTGAGTGCTTAATAAATGTTTGTTGATTGATTCAGTTCCAATTGTGGTTATATTTCAAAGGAGTGATTCTCTCACTCTTTTGTTAAAAAATCACTGTAAGTATGGCTTTGGAGAAACTAGGGAAGGCTTTTATGAACTAATGCAGAGGGAAGTGAGCAGAACCAGGAGAACAATTTATTCAATGACAAAATATTGTAAAGACATACAACCTTGAAGGACTTAGGAACTCTGATCAACACAATGGAACCAACCACAGTTCCAGAGGACCCATGATAAAACATGCTATTCACCTTCTTATAGAGAATTGATGGACTCAGGTTGCAAACTGAGGCATAGATGCTTGTATATATGCATATATACCTACATATATGTATATATGCAAATATATATATGTATATATGTTTATTTATATATGCAGTCAATACTCAACTTTCCTGGGAGGGGTTAACTTTCCTAGAAAATGGTACAAAAATAAAAAAATGTGAATATCGATACATTGAACCTATGGGAAATAGGGAGTTTGGTTCTCACAGCCATCAAAAACTGTAATCTTTCATTAGATATTGCTGAAAATTCACTTTTCTTCATATAATTCTTTATAACAAAACATTAATTCTGATAACATGCATTTTTCCTAACATAGTAACCATGAAATAACATATAAAATGCAGTACACAAAATAAAATTGGTAACATGCAAAACATTTTTTCTTGCTAGTAATTACCTAGAATTCTGTGACCTTTTCTGCTAACATCTCAACAAAGAAACAATGATTTCAGACAATATTCATTTTTCATAGCACTTAAAATCTCCATGTGTCATAAATACTGTGCAGCAAATAAAATTCTTAAAACTAATACATTTTTTAACCTGAATCTTACTTTCCACTGTGTCAGATGATGGAGTGAGGGCATTGTATACTATGCTGCTATAAATCTCTTCTACCTTAGTCACCCTCTAAAAACCAAGGGAGAAGTTGCTGGGACTTTAGTTGGGCTATCAGAAGATGCCAAGACTGGTGAGGTCGTGACATCACCTCTGATACTCTGTCCTTCACAGTTGGTGGAGATCACAAGGGGCACAGCTTGAAATAATTAGTCAGCGATGGCTGCCTGCACCATTTGAGATCCTTAAGGGTATTGGATTATGGGAGCCTAGCAGAGCTGAGTTAATTTTTAACCTTGAGGCTGCCATGGACACCGAGGCTGTCTCTAGCCAGATGGTTGATTGTGCCAAACCGCACTTCAAGCTTGGGAGCTTATTCCTACTTGTTGCACCGTACATAGCTGTGAATATAATGTCAAACCGAAAGTGAGGTTACTAATAAACTCACACCAATGCTTGAAGTCAAGAAAGTTAAACGGTAACATTGAGGATCCACTATATTTGTCTTGTCTTTTGGACATGGCCAATGGTTTTGCTTGATTATATATGTTTTTAACAGTGGTTTTATTTTTCTTTTGTTCTCAATGTGGGGAGTGGGAAATATCGAGCAGAAAAAAGAGAAGGCAGATTTTTGCTGAACGAAAAAAAGGTAGATTTTTTTCAAGAGAATGGAGTAGTTTAAACTTGTGAGAGTGGGTCCCTGGAGACTTACCTAAGCACTCTTGTGGCGATGGCAGGCAGTGGTGAATGAAGGGCATCTTTGTCCACTTTCTGACTGCCCTAGATCCAAAATATGGGCACTTACCACACTTATCCAGCCTATTCTCACAACAACCCTGTAAAATAGTTATTGCAAATGTTACTGCACCCATTTTGTAGATGAGAAAATCAAGGTGCAGACAGCCGAAATGACTTATTTAAGCCAGCCAGTGCTATTTCCTATTACAGAGAGTAAGTAGAGAGTATTTACTATTACCCATAGTAAATAGCCAAGGCTGGGTTCAAACTGCGATCCCCACTGACTCTAGACCCAGACTTCCTTGCTGCTTATGCCACTCTACACTTAACCCATAGCCAAACTGTTAAACAAATATAGACGCAGCCTTCCACACAGGCAAAGGATAACAAGACAATGTATTTGAGTCAGATGCTTTCTCCGCCATGCCCTTTAAGTAATAATCTGGGCCACAGATAGTAATATATGTAAAGGCTCAATTGAACAGTACCAGCAGTGCCATTATGGTCCTAGCCATAATGAGCTTACAAAGGGCACTGAACAAGCACATTAGCAGTCATTAACTGTTCTAACCTGAGCTGTTGAACAAATGGACAATTAAAGGAATGCTACTTCTTCAAGATAAAACCTTTTAGAAGATTTGAATTCAAAATGGAGCATTCATCAAGCTAGAGGCCTGGGCTGAATTCAGACAGCCTAGGAAATGCATTCCTTCAGGAGCTCTCATGTCTATAGCACGGCTTCAATTGCGGGGTTTCTCAGAGAACACTCTTTGTCTTATACCCTGCCTGGGTGAGTCTTCTGGAGTCCTCTGAATCTGCATCTCTTTACCCTGACCTAAAATGTCCCCTGAGAACATCAGAAAATAGCTTGTGTCTGGGGGCTCTACAGAGGTGGGCAAGAAAAGCTCCTCAGTGCCTGTGCTAACACCCAAGCCGATGATACATATTGGATGCACATTATGTCATACCACAAAAAAGGCAAAACACAAAGGACACACAACAGCTCCTCTTTGGTTAAGACATCTCTCCTTCCCTCTCCAGTGGGTCCCATCTTACTTTCCAATACTGGATGGCACACACAGTGCTACCTTCAAGTGTGGGGCTCCTTTTAAAATGAGATTTTGCATTTTTCATTGCCCAGAGAGTCAATACCCCCACCCTCTTCTCCTTGCCCTACTTCCCATGGGGCCTTTACGGACTCTATGTGGTCAAAAAGATTCAGGTGGGGTCCAGGGTGACTCCAGGTGCTAGCACTCTCCCCTCCCCCAAATTTGTACTTCTTTGTAAAAACTCTATATTTACTTCTCTGTGTATATGTTTATCCCCCAACCCCATTGGGAGAATGTATCCTCTTTGAGGGCATGGCCTGTTTTATTTTTGTTTTTTTTTTTATCTCCAGTGTTTAGAACAGTGTCTCACGCGTGCTTGCTGCTTACCAAAGTCTCATAGAACAGAAGAATAATCTCCTTCACAATATGGCTCACTCCTTTGCTGCTCTTTCAGGCCAGGGGCCATCTGGTTAGTTCCAGGACTTGGGAGGAATATTTCCTCTCTCCAGGAGCTCCTTGCTGCCCCATAGCTGCTTTTCACCTCTTTCCATCTCTAGGATGGAAAGCCTCCCTTCAGGAGGCAATTCAAGGCTTCCACTCTCACAGGGACCCAAGGACCCTATCTGGTCTCTGGGTACTCTCAGCTGTAACCCTTTTCTTCTTTCCTCAAGCTTCCCCCACTAGCTCTCCCTCTCCTCTCAGCAGAAGATTTGGGGTCATACTTTTATATAAGGATGTCCCTATGTCATGCCCTTTTATATCTCTGCAATGCTCATTTTACCCTGAGGTCCCAGTTAATGAGAATTTTAGGGAGCAGAGAGAGGATTGGCCCTTTCTCCTCTCCTGGGGAGTCTGGTTTCTAAAGATCACCATTAGTGGGTGTGCAACCTAGAACAGGAAGCCCCATGAGAGAATGGGGATGTAACAAAATTAGAACCTTATGTTTGCTGTCTGTGTGACCTTGGGAAAGTCATTTTACCACTCTGGGTCTCAGTTTCCTCATCTGCAAAATGAGGAGGTTGGACTAGATGGCCTCTGATGTCTCTTCCAGCAGTAGATCTAGGATACCATAAGCCTGCATGATTCCTGTTTGAAATTTTGGGTATACACTCAAGACAAGGCCCCAGGAAGTCAACAGTAGTGGCCAACGTGCCAAATCCTAGGCACAAAGGGCTTGGGAAGCTTAGAAGCTATTGCAGCCCAAGACTAAGTCTGCTAGTAGACAAGGCAAGAAAAGAGACTCTGTAAGCATGACCAGGGCTCTTGAAATTCACAGGGCATGGAGATCCAAGCTTGAGGGGGTGGACAAGGAAGTGGATCGGTGTGTTGTGGATCCATGGCCTGAACAGCCAGGAATGAGAAGGTTTTGCAAACCTCATCTGATGGTGAGATGGAGAAATGTTTCCAAGGTTTCCTATTTGGCAAATTCCCTGACTTTCCACATGCAGTGAAAGATACATTCCTTCTCCTAATTTTGGGAAGCTTGGGAGATTGAAGGATGACTTCTGGGGGGTACATTTGTGTGAAGTGCTCTATGAAAGTAACTCTTTGCACTTTTCAGTGCATTTTTTGGTCTAATAAACCACGTTCCAACCAAAACATTGATTGCCTTTGTACTATCAATTTAGAGTGCTGAAATTGAGTTAGGAAATTTCCCAGATAAGTGGGGTGAAACATTGCAATGTCCATGTTTTAATAATCCTGAATCATATTTTATATCATACCTTAAATTCATTATGAGCTCACTCAGCTAAGACTTCTCTCTTGTCCAATTTCATTGAGGAGAGCTGCTTAGTGGGGTCAGCTAGCCTCTGCATGCATATAAAGAGAATCTATTGCACATGTGTCAAAGAGATCTTGAGGAGACCCCCTGAGCTGGTGGCTGAAGTAGGTTGCCATCTGGTGGAGCAAATGATAAACTACACACCATTGATTGTTAATGGTAAAGTGATACCTGCCCTCTGTTTTGGCAGGCTGGTAAATGCAAGATACGAGTTGGTATGGACTGGAGCACCTGTTGCAGCACTTTGGGTGTCACTTGATATATCCATCAAGTGCACACACAGTCTAGGCCCCATAGCCATCAATGGGGGGGAAGGGGACTCACTGTGGGGGAGGGGCTCACTTTCCTCCCCACCATCAACTTCAATTGCAGACCACCTACAATGGACAGGTAGGTTAAGCCCATGAACCTTAGAAGTACTTCCCAGTCCTGCTTCCAGCTCAGTTCTCACAGCCATCAACCTGGGAAGTGGCTCTCATTGAGATCCAGCTTGGCAATGGCTTCTCCAGAAGCCTTAGCCAGAGCCACTGAAGATACAGAAAAGAGAGTTCTCAACACTAAATTCCTTGGCACTGTAAAATGGTTCAACATTAGAAGTGGATAGATTTTTTTATCAACTGATGCGATATTAAAGATAAGGCGCCATCATCTGCTTTGCTCCAGCACTCTAAGGAACATAGGACTTCTCAATCTGATTTATCGCTAAAACTTCCTCTACATGTTGTCTTTCCATCATATTATGAGCTCATTTAATTTGCCCATTTAATATCTTTAAGCATTTTATTTTAATATAAAATATATTTAATATAGTAAATATTAATATTAAATAAATATTAATATTTTAAACATTTAACAAATATTTCTTCATTCATTTAACTCTCTTCTCCCCAGTTCTATACCTCAGATGCCCCTCAACTTCATTTCCCACTCTGTCCTTTGTTCCAGTCTCTGAGGGAGAGGTGGCCCTTTTCCTTGCCAGGGTCAAATCCTATACTAATGCCCTTGATCCCATATGCTCCTGTCTCCTTGGATTCTCTTTATTCTTTCATTCCTTCTATGCTGTCTCTAGTCATGCCAAGATCAACATTATCTTATGTGTGTGTGTGTATATATATATATATATATATATATATATATATATATATATGTATATGTGTGAGCGTATATATATATATATATATATATATATATATATATATATATATACACACACATATACACACTTGCCCCTGCTTGTCCCCTCAGTGCCCTCTCTCCTCCATTTCAGAGCCAAACTCCTAGAAAGGGCCATTTACATTCATGTCCTCTAGTTTCTCACATCTCACTCATTTCTGTCTCATCCTCAGCTGCAATAATTCTTTCCAAGGCCACCAATGATCTCTTATTTGCTAAACCCAATGGCCTTTTTTTTCTTATGATTTATCTTTCTTGACTCCTCTACAGCATCTGGCACTATCAAACATCTCTCCTTGATACTAACTCCTCTCTCCTGCTTCTCCTTGTACCTAACTGCTCCTTCTCAATCTCCTTTGATGGGTCTTCAGCTGCGTGTCTCACTCTTTAGGTTGGGGTATACTCCAGGGTTCTGTTGTGGACCCTTTTCTCTTTTCTCTTTAGGTGATCGCATTAGCTTCCATGGCTTCAATTACCATCTCTGTGCAGACAACTCCTATATATACACATGTCTAGCTTCTATCTCACTCCTGACCTCCAGTTCCATGTCAACAACTGCTTGATAAAAATCACCATCTGAATGTCACATAAATATTTCAAACTCAGTTGTCCAAAGTGAAATTCATTCTCTTTCCCATGAAATCTACTTCTCCTAACGTCTCGAATTCTGGAACTAGAACAGTCATTCTTCAAATCACCCAGCCTTGCCTCTTCCCTCTCCAAATTACTCTCTCTATATATTCTGATAATTCACTGGTATATGTGCTGTTTCCCCTTGGTAGAATGGAAGCTCTCTGAGAGCAGGAAGTTTTGTCTTGGTCTTTGTATTCCCAATGCCCAGTACTGGAAAGGTGGTGAATAAATGCTTGATAAATTGAATTGAGTCAGCATGGAGTAGTGAATGGAATGATGGATAGGGAATCAAAAAGACCTGAGTTCAAATCTTACCTCACACACTTATCAGTTATGTGACTCTGGACAAGTCATTTCACTGCTGTCTGCCTCAGGTTCCCTATCTATACAAGGATGAGATTGGACTGGATGACCTCTGTGTTACCTTCTTTTTTTTTTGGAAGGGGGAAGGCAGGGCAGTTGGGGTTAAGTGACTTGCCCAAGGTCACACAACTAGTAAGTGTGTCAAGTGTCTGAGGCCAGATTTGAAATCAGGTCCTCCTGACTCCAGGCCCAGTGCTCTACTCACTGCGCCACCTAGCTGGCCCTATGTTACCTTCTTCTATATCAACAACCTTATGAATTGAATTAAATTACTTCCCCTACTTTTTGAAGGATGAAGCTACCGTTTTGACACATTACAAATTTATCACATGCTCTGGTATTTGGTTTTGTAATTTGGGGTGGGGAGATATAATGCTAACAGATTGTGGATGCACTTAAGTCTGAAATAAGTTCTTATGTTGTTGCCTATGTTTATTGTGTTTATTATTTAATAGTCAAAAATTCATTAACAAGCTCTAGTGGTCACTTATTACTTATATTGATCGTGATGAAACCACATACTTTTAGAATTAATGCCAACATTATTTGATTTAGTATTTCTTTTCTTTTCTTTCTTACAAGAGCACATTCTGTAAAGTGAGACCATCAAATCAATATTTAAATGTTTATCTGTGTATTTGAAGAAGGACTAAAATCCTTTTATGATGCTTCAATGTAGTATGCATCTGGCCTGGGTCACTCAGAGGCTACCTCATGAGACAAAAGTTCTGGCAGGTAATAGTCACTCTGCCTCACTTTCCTTATCTGTAAAATGGGGGGATAACAATGGAAGCTACCTCCCACGGTTGTTGTAAGGACCAAATGAGGTCCTATTTGTAAAGCACATAGCACAGTGCCCAGCACAAGAAAACACTTAAAAATGCTTACTTTTTTCCACCCTTATAACAAGCTGGAATGTCTCTAAGCATGGACCTGGAGTCCAATGATCATGGAGAGTCTCATGGTCATGTTAGCCACAGGATGATGCATTTTGACCTACAGCAGTTCTCAAAGGCACTCTGTTATTATTAGAGTAATAATATTAATAGCTAGCATTTAAATAGCACTCTGATGTGCCAGGCACTGTGCTAAGATGATCTGGTGCTGAGTGAGAGGAGCAGAACCAGGAGAACATTGTACACAACCACAGACATATTGATTCTGTGATGAGTAACTGATAGACTCAGCTCTTCTCAGCAATACAAGGTTCAAAGACAACTCCCAAGGACTCATGATGGAGAGAGCTATCTACATCCAGAGAAAGAACTATGGAGTCTGAATGCTGATTGAAGGAAACTATCTGCTCTCTTTTTTCCATATCTTTTTTTTTGGTTTTGTTTCTTCTTTCTCATGATTCACTCCATTGATCATGGTTCGTCTTTATGACTTGAATATTGTGTAAAAATGTTTAATACCAAGGTACATGGAGAACATATATTGGATTCCATACCTTCTTGGGGGGTGGGGGAGGGGAGGGAGGGGAAGAAAATTTGGACCTCAAAGACCCATGGAACTGAGTGTTGTAAATTAAAAATAAAAAAATCTTTAAAAAAAGAAATTTAAATAAAAAAGTGCTTTTAAAATAGTATCTCGTTTGATTTTTGAAACAATCCTTGGAGATAGGTGCTATCTTTTTCTCCATTTTATGGGTAAGGAAACTGAGGCAGAGTGACTTTCTCAAAGTCACACAGCTAAGAGCCTGAGGCTGGATTCTAACTCAAGTCTTGCTGACTCCAGACCCTGTGCTCTACCCACTGTGCCACCTGGCTGCCCATGTTAGGGTCAAGAAGGGTCAAGATATACATCCGTGGAGGCCCTACCCTCACTGACAAAACTGAAGACACTGACGTAAAAAGATGGTGGGGGAAATCCTATATCTTAGAGGCACCTAGATGTCACCGAGGATAGAGTGTTGGGCCTGGAGTCAGGAAGACCTGAAATCAAATCTGGCCTTGGATATTAGTTGTGTTACCTTGGGCAAGTCACTTAACCTCTGTTGACCTGAGTTTCCTCACCTTTCAAAATGGGATAGTAACAGCAACTGCCTCTCAGGATTGTTGTGGGGATCAAACGAGATAATTCTTTTAAAGAGTGCCTTGCACATAGTAGGTGATTAATAAATGTGTATCCCTTTCCCTTTCCTATCATTAACAAAAAATTAACCAAGGGATGAAATAAAAATATAGTCCTTCAAAAATAACTTTCACACATTTTGTAAAATAAAATTTTTATTGATTCTTTGAGATCGCGTTCATTTTGCTGTATGTCTTTCTCCCCATACAGTCATTTTCTTCTGATAGGAGTTCTTAATCTTTTGGGGGGTGTCCTGGACCCCACTTAGCAGTCTTGCAAAGCCTATAGACCCTTTCTCAATATTTAAATGCATAAAAAATCATGAAATTGCAAAGGAAATCCCTTATGTTGAAGTACGGTTATCCGAATATGGATGGCCCCTAGGTTAAGAACCTCCAATTTGGCCAGGGAGTTGGGGAGATGCAGGTATGGGTGTCTTCTTATTTCTTTTCTCTGGGGCCAGACTCAGCCAATTAGAATTTCACATTCGTTTCAATTGTGTTTTTTCATTCTTTTCATTTACATTGTCGCTGTCATGGTATTTATTAGTTTTGCTTCTATTCATCTCTTTTAGCATCACTTTATAGAAATCTTCCCATTCTTCTTTGTATTCATCATAATCATCATTTCTTAACAATCGATCGATTAACATTAGCACTTGGCATTTTTAAAGCCCCAGCTCTGTACCAGGCACTGGGGGTATAGATGATGTGAATGATACCATCTTTACTTGCAAGGAGGTTATATTGCAACAGAAGAGACAATAAGGACGTATATTAGCAGGGTTGTGCTGGAGCGGGCTCCCAAGAAGAGATGATTGTTAAATTTTCAGTGTGAGTATTTATACCTCAGAAATCAGCAAGCACTACAAGTGATGACTTGATTTTTTGTTTTCTTGATTGCCTAGATTTAAAAAGGTGATGGAGAAAATGTTAATGATACAGATGAAACAGAAAAGTGTGTCACTCACACACTGTCCCTCTGGAGAGCCACTTGTTAAGCATTTACCAGCACACCCTTATATAAGAGCATGTCTAGTAAAATTCCATTATAATTATGAACTACACTATACAGAGCCATTCCTCCAGGTAATAGGCATCTACTTTGCTAACATTTAAAAAGTGTTACTATCAATATTTTTCTTTTCTTTTTAAAAAAATTACTGTATTTCCCCATGTATAAGACACAACTTAATTTTGGGGCCCAAAATTTGAAAAAAAAATGTGTTACATAAAGTTATTGAACTTAAGTTTTATTCATCTGCTCATAGCTTTCAGGCATCTTTTTGGCAAGTCTGATGGATGTGCACATGCTTAGTCCATTCCATTTCATGAACCTGAAGCACCAATTGTGTCCTCCTTTGAAATCAGTAACTTCTTTTTCATCAGCGATTCATCTTGCCTCATGCTGACCCATCTCCGTGGACACAGGAATTCCAATTGCCCTTTGCTCTTCAATCCATATCTTCAATTCCCTTCCTAAATCAGGTCATTTTGCTGACTTGCCTCTCATGGCCTTCTTCTGCTGTGATGTTTTCAGTAGGGTTTCTTCTTCCTATAGCCAATCTTGGATTGTTTCATCAGTTGCAGGACCAAACTTACATTCAGCAGCAGGATTTCCATTCACTTTTGCAAACTGGATCACTTTTAACTTGAATTTAGCACTGTACGAAAATCTTTTCTGAGTCATTTCTGGGCAGAATGCAGCAAAATGTAACCTAATATGCTGGTAACAAATGCAAAACAGTGAGTGCAAAGACAGGTGCAAAAAAGTGGGAAATGCAAGTAAAAAAATCTGTAACAATGAGCCCACAAACAAATGCAAAAAAGTGGGAAATGCGAGTAAAAAAATCTACAACCACTGTATAAGACACACCCAGTTTTTAGACCCCAAATCTTTTGAAAAGGGTACATCTTATACATGGGAAAATATGGTAACACATTTTTATTTTATTAAATATTTCTCAATTACATGTAAAAATTTTGTAACGTTCATTTAAAAAACTTTGACTTTCAAATTCTTTCCTTCTCCTCCCCCAGCCCTTGAGAAGGCAAGCAATATGATACCAATTATACATGTGAAGTCATACAAAACATATTTCCATATTAGCCAGATGGAAAAAGAAGACACGTAGAAAAAACAAACAAGAAAAATAAATTTTAAAAAAGTATGCTTCATTCTATACTCAGGGTTTCTCAGTGCCCTCTTTGGAGGTAGATAGCATTTTTTGTAATGGATCCTTTGGAATTGTGTTGGATTATTGTCTTGATCAGAGTAGCCAAGGCTTACAGTTGAAGATTGTTACACTATTACTGTCACTGTGTCCAATGTTCTCTTGATTCTGTTCACTTCACTTTGCTCAGTTCACATAAGTCTTCTGAGGGTTTTCTGAAACCATACTGCTTGTAATTTCTTATAGCACAATAGCATTCCATCACAGATTATTGTTTGTCCTTTGTTCTCGAAGAGAACCATGACATCAGGAAGGTGATACATAATAGGGAGCCACTGGAGTTGTCTGAGCGTGGGAAATACTCAAATACTCCCTTGTTTAGGGTTTTGTTCTTGTTCAATCATTTTTAAGTCACATCTGACTCTTCATGTCTGCATTTGGGGTTTTTTTGACTAAGATACTAGAGTGGTTTGCCATTCCTTTCTCCAGCCCATTTTACAGATGAGGAAATGGAGGCAAAGAGGGTGAAGTGATTTGTCCAGGGTCATATGGCTAGTAAGTGTCTGAGGCCAGATTTGAACTCAGGAAGATGAGTCTTCTTGACTTCAGTCCAGGCACACTATCCACTGCAGCACCCCCTAGCCATCCCCTATTTAGAGTGGTCAGACCTAAACTTATTTTGGCAGCTGAGCAGAGGATAGATTGGAGTGGGGAGAGGCTTGAGGCAGAGACCAATTAGGAGACTATTACAGCACTTGAGGTGAGAAGTGATGAGGGCCTGAACTAGCTATGTGAATGGAGAGAAGGGAAAACATGCTAGAGATGTTGTAAAGATAGAAATGACAAGATTTGGTCACCGATAAGATTTATGGGGTGAAAAAGAAAGCAATCAATGATAACACTGAAACTGTGAACTTGAGTGACTAGAAGGATGGTGGTTCCCTTGGCAGTAACAGGGAAACTTGGAAGAGGAGAGATCCGGGGGAGGAGGAAGATAATGAATTCTGTTTGGATATAGTATTGAGTTTGAGATGCTTATGGGACATTCAGTTGGAAATATACAAAAGGTACTTGGTGATGAGAGAAGAGAGAGAAGAGAGAGAAGGCAGGACATATATAGATCTGGGAATCATCTGCAGAGAGATGCTTATCAAACCCATGGGAGCTAATAAAGTCTCCAAGCAAGAGATTATAAAGAAAAAAAGATCAAAACAGAGCCTTAGGGGATATCCACAATTAGTAGGCTTGCCATGGCTAAAAGTCCAACAAAAGAGACTGGCAGATAGCTAAGAGGAGGACCAAGAGAGTAGTTGTGAAAAATCAGTGAGAAGAAAGTGTCCCAGAAGACACTTGGAGGAGTGATGTCAAATGCAGTTCGAGCAGGATGAGGATAAAGGAGAGTCCATTTAATATAGCAATTAAGAAATCACTGGAGAGGGCAGTTTCCATGGAACAATGAAGTCGGAAGCCAGATTGCAGGAAGTTTAGTATTAAGTGAGAGGACAGGAAGTGGAGACACCATCTTAGGGTACTTCTGTCAAGGCATTTAGCTCAGAAAGACAGGAACAACATAGGAAGATAACTAGTGCAGATGGTAACATGGGGGAGATATGGGCACGTTTGTAGGTATCAGGGAAGGAACAACTAGATAAAAAGATATTGAAGAGGAAGAGTGGAGATGATGATGGGAACAATCAGAAGGTGGGGGAAACATGTAGAGGGGTTGGCCTTGGCAAGAAGAGTCATAATGAGATTGGACTGAAGGAGGAGATAGTGGAGAACAATGTTAGAGGGAGGGGAGATGAGGAGGAGGAGGCAAGAAGGAGCTGCATGTAAATGGCTTCAATAATTTTGGTGAAATATGAGGCAAAGAGGTTGGGGATAGGAAGTGGCATAGGAAGTTTGAGGAGGGAAGAAAAGGTTTATAATAGCTGCTGTGATGAGTGAAGAGAAAATATTTAGAAGAAATTCTAGAAATGAGAAGACATTAGATGCAATTACAACCTCACCCACTTACCCTTTTGAAACAGATATGACTTGTTGGCTGGAATAAATGGGAAATGGATAAAGGCACAGATGCTGATTGTCACTATATTTAAAAAGAGAACTTTCATCAGAATAGTCATCCCGATGAGGTCAAAGGAAACTAGAAACCACTGCAGCCATTCAGAATTGTCCAGAAATGAAAAGAAATGTCTTGGGTGGTAATGATTTGCCCAAGTGGAAAGGCTGGGTGGACACTTGAAGATATTGTAGTAGGGCATCCCCACATAGGCCTCTGACTAGGTACCCTCTGAAGCCCCTTATAACTCTGGCATGCTGTGACTCTTTCCCTATTGGTAGAGATACCACAAGAAGGCTGCAGGTGAGGCACACTCTATACCCACTAAGGCAAGAGCAAGAGGATATCTATTTTAATGGGGAAAAAAACTTATTTCAAATGTCAAATTAGACAGAAGGTTGGTCCTTCTGACAGGAAAACCAAGGGGAAGTGCTGAGATCCTTAAGAAGCGGTGTAATACAATAACAAAAACGACAACAATAATACTAACAGCTAGCATTTGTGGAGTTATCTCATTTGATCCTTATGACAACTCTGCAAAATAGGTGTTATTATCATCCCCATCTTACATCTGAGGAAACTGAGGCAAATTGAGGTAAGGTGACTTGCCCAGGGTCATGTAGCTAGTAAGTGGCTGAGGCAGCATTTGAACTCGGGTTTTCCTCAGTCCAGGTCCAGGGTGCTCTCTACTGCACCCCTTAGCAGCCTCTCGAGGACAGAACACTGGATTTCAAGCCAAAAGACATGGTTTGAATCCCGCCTCTTCTATCAGTGTGACTTTGGACAAGTCACTTGTCCTCTCCACATCAGAGTTACTTCACCTGTAAAACGAGGAGGATCTCTTCCAGCTGTGATATTCTGGGATTCCAAGCCAGAGAGCTGTTTGCTCTGGATGATTTAATTTCAATGGCAGTAGATGCAGGGGATTTGACCAGATGACTGCTCAAGGTCCCTCCAAGGTCTAGGTTTCCATGGATTTTTGTTCTGAATTATTTAGGGCCGAAGGCCCAAAGAATCTCGATCACAGTATTTTCTCTTGAATTGTGTTTATAACAAATATTTGGGACTTCCAAACATCTGCTGACTTCTCAGACATAGGAGCAATGGGCTACTTCTGCTTTTGGTTTAATACTTCTTTATTTGTCAAAAGAAAAGCAAAATGGGTCACTTCCAACCCCCCTCCCACCCCCATCCCCCCACAAATGCTTTGTTTCACTGTCCTCTCCAAGCCTTAGAAGGAAACGAAAAGATTTCAGGGCTGACTCATGCTTTCCTCAGGAGCATCTCTTCCATCATCTTAGCAGACTGACTCTGACAGTCATTTCAGAATTGCCAATCATGGGGCTCCCCCTCTTCCATTCTGTCCAATAGGCTGGCCAAATCTCCCCCAACTCAAGGGAGGGAGGCGCCAGCAAGAAGCAGGATAGTGAGGTGGAAGGTGCCATGGGTTTGGACCAAAGATACTTGCCTTGTCTTCTTTGTTCTACCAATTCTGAGGACTCTCGATTTCTTCACCTATAAAACAGAGATATTAATGATGACATCTATTTCCACAGTGCTTAAAGTTGTGTAGAGCTCTTTCTTCATGCAGCTCCTTCAAAACAGCAGTATCGGTGTTGCAATCTCCATTCTGTAAAGGAAGAAATTGAAGCTCAGAGAGGTTGAGTGATTTGTTTTTAGGGACTCAGCCAGTAAAAGCCAGGCCTTTAGGCTGGGTCTTCTGATTCCAAGTCTAATACACTCCACTGCCTCAAAATACCTAACTCTTAGGACTGGGAGGCAAGCACTTTGAATTTTATTATTGTACAAGATGAAGAAACCGAGTCACAGAAAGGGGATATGACATTAATATAGGCTGTCTCAAAAACCTTAGTGCAGTTTTAAGCAGATGTTATCTTAGCCATTAAGGCTTAAAACTGCACCAAGACTTTTAGGACAACCTAAGTTATTATTATCTAATGGCACAGTGCAAGTTAATGGTGGAGCCAAGACTAGAATCCAGAGCTGCTACTTTCAGTCTAATGCTCTCCCCACTCTGATGCCCTGTTATTTCCTAGATAGAACATGTGATGAAGTTGAAACCATAGGGCTTTTTGAGTCAGGAGGCAAGGGTTCAAAACATAACTTTGATGTTTACTAGCTGTGTGCCCTTGGGCACATCCATTAAAATCTCTGTCTGTTTCCTCATCGGTAAAATGGCAGTAATGAAAACTATTCTCCCTCCTTCACAATGCTGTTGGAAGGGGTGTTAGTAAGTCTTGTAAAGCATGGTACCCTAAAATCACATTCATCTTTTTAGTGGCCTTGACACATACAGGTGGCTGATATTACCTCTGTAGTCCAGGAAAACCCTCAGGTGTGGGGTGCAGTTGGTACAAAGCCATATCCCGCCACGGGCTGCCTCTTTCATCACCCTGAATGCTGCACGTCTCTTAGAAAAGGCCGTTTTCTTCTCTGAGCCTCACATCTTCTGTAAAATGAGTACAACAGCAATAAATACTTGCCAGCTGGAAAAACAAAATATAATTGAAAAGGGAAAATAAACCTTAAAAGCCTAGCTAGAGAAATAAGAACTACTGTTACAACTAGTACAACTGATTCTTTGAACCCAAATGAAGGACTTTACATTGATTTCAGTTAAAGATTGTCTTTTGGGCTCCAGCTTGGTGAAAGGGTCCAGTTGCTGTTATTGGTTTTTCCATTTTGTTTCTACTAAAAATGCTTATTTGACTTTTGTTCCAGATAAGCTTCCCCAAATCTTTCACTTTGTGGCATCTACAGATTTGCCAACCACTATGAATAGTATTTTCCTGGGACTTATTTGCAGAGATGTGATGGGTGGGATTAGGCTGAGAAGTTCAGGGGGCTGAAGGACGGGTTTTGTGACTGCTGAATATTAAATAGCTTGAGTCACATAAACAGAAATGTGGCTGCAGGGAGGGGCAGGAGTGAGGAAATGGGGAGAGAGGTGCTCCTGAACAATAGTCACTTCCAACTGAACCCCGTCGAAAAAGATCAATGACACAATAGCGCCCCTTACTGTAAAAAAACAAACCAACCAACCTTAGGCTTTACAAAGCACTTTTCTCTCAGTCCTGTGAGGTAGGGAGTACAAGGATGGGGAAACTGAGGCTCATAGACAGAAATAAGACCTGTACCTGTGATTTCATTGCTTTAGGGAATTCCTAGATGGAGAAACTTTCTACCAATGCAGGTCCACACCTTCTCGGCAATTCATACCTAGAGATTCACTTTGATCACTGAGAGGTTAACTGATTTGCCCAGGGCCAGAACTAGTTCCAAGGACATTTCTCTAGCCACAGGTGCCTTTTTGTAGTGAAAAGAAGACTAGTTCACAGTTACAAACAACAGCTTTGAAAGGCAAGTACAAATTTCTATAAGGCTTTAAGCTTTATGAAGTGTTCTTTTCACAACTGTCGTATGGAATGAGAAGTGTAAGTAAGGTTGCTCCCATTCTACAGATGAGGAAACAGAGACTTGGAGACATTCAATTACTTGCCGATAATCACAAAGTTATTCATTGTCACAACAGGACTCCAACAGGGCCAACTCTCTCAAGGTCCACTACTTATCCACTACTTGGTCCTCGCTGCCTCTCCAGATGAGGTATTGGGTGAGATTCCAGGGTGAGCTCCTCCCAGAGTGCACCTGGAGGGAGCAATCAGGCCAGGCCAAGCTCAGTCAGTGTGCCAGTCAGGAAGCAAAAGCCAGATCATCCCAGGGCCAGTTACCAATGGGGTCTGCTCCCTGTGAAGTGCTGCCTTCCAGGAGACAGCTTCCTAGGCAGCTCCACCCCTGGAGGGGGCCAGTCTGCCCTAGTCTTAAAGGCATATACCCCCTGAGGAGTATCAAGCTTTTAATGTTTTATCTTCCTCTTCCATATCCCCAGAGTGTTTTATATCTCCGGGGTGGATAGCAGACTCAACAGTGCTAAGAGATGTGACATCCCACGGCCCTCCAGAGTTCTTGATTTGACCCCTGGTGGTCGAAGGGGGTCCTACACCAAGGCATAATTCTGAGAAAGATCCATCTTAGATCTTTACCCAAGGGACTGATAAAATGTTAAGTAGTGCAGAACCAGGAAGGGATAGAATCTGTGGCACTCTGCAATAGAGACTGCTAGAAGACAACATGGTACAGAGGGCAGAAGACTTGTGTTCAAGTCTCACCTCTGATGGTTATTGCCTTTATGAACTTAAGTGATTTCATCTTCCCTGGTCTCAGTTTCCTTATCTGCCAAGGGAGGGAGTCAGACTAGGTAGCCTTTGAGGTCCCTTCTAGCTCCAGATCTAGGAACCTATATGTGACCCTGAGGAAGTCCCTTCCTGCCTGGTCTCAGTTTCCCTCTCTGTAAAATGAGGGAGTTGGACTCAATGGCTTCTGAAGTCTTTTCCCGCTCCTGAGCTATGACTGTTTGGATGACCCTGGGCAAGTCTCTTCCCCTCCCTGGGCCTCAGTTTCCCCTTCCTTAAAATGAGGAGGTTGGACTCAATGGTGTCTGAGGTCCTTTCCAGCTCTGTATCTTGGACTCTGTGATCTAATTATTTCCGGTCCTTAATCATTGGACACTATTGTTCAACTCGGTACAAATTCACCCCATAGCTCTATCATCCATCTTATAGTTCATTCATCTTATCTACCTGAGACTTTTTGAAATGCTTTACTGAATTCAAGATGCATAATATTCACCTGATCTCCCAACCAAGTATGCTACAGTGGACCTGTCATCTCATTTATGGGAGTATTCATTGCAATGCAATACAGATCCCAAGAAGTCTCTGCCTACCTCTCCCCTGTGACTCCTGCCCTTGTCATCCCAAATCCATCCTTACCAGGAGATCCACTGGATCCACTAAGGGTCTTCTGCCAACACTTCTCACCATGCATAGCTACCAATGAAGCAACCAGACCCTCCTCATACAGTCAGACCACTGTCATTTCCATTCCTACATCTCTCTGATGACTACTTTTATGTCACTCCTTCTTCCACCTTCATGGCTCACTCACCATGAACTCTTTCACTGCCCTTTGGGTGCCCCACAACTTTATGTCTTCAGAGACTGGTATTCTGTGACTCACAACCATCCAGTTTCACAGAAGGATGTCAATGCTGATGTTTTAGAGAAAACACCGTACAGGTGTCTGTTGAATTCTATGTGCATCCAACTACATGTTGTAATCTCAACAAGAGACACTGTGTCACCTGATTGCCTTTTCTTGTGTGGATGATTATGCTGAACTCTTTTTGGAGGATTAGAAGTCTCTTGAAGGAGGCTCTGCAATGTTCTAGAACTTGTGGTAATCAGCCTAATGTCATTCACAAACAGGTAAGCCAGAGTGGGGATTCCTTCTGTAAATGGCTTGAATTATGGGGCTGCTGAGGTCCCTCACAAATCTCCAGTTCTGTGATTCTATGTAACCATGGTGTCTGCTTTAGAATATTGTTTGTAAACCAGCCCAACCAACCAAGTGACCCTAGGGGAAAAAAGGGAATGAAATTAATTTGGTATGATCCACTTTCGGTCAACCCATATTGGCTCCCAATGACCACTGCATTCTTTTATAAATGTTCATGAATCATTTTATCTGCTCTAGAGTTCTCCCAAAGATAGCTATCAAGCTTACTGGATCATAGGATCTACCTTTGAAAGAGCAATCAGGCTTGATCTGCTTGGCTGTGGGAGAGCAGGATGAATAGGTTATAGGGAGGCAGATTTCAGTTTAACGTAAGAAAAACCTTTGTACAAATTAGAGCTGGCCAACAACAAAATGGCTCACCTTGAGTAATAATAGTAGAGTGCCCTGTCAGTGGGAATATTCATGCAGAGGCTGAATGACCATTTTTACAGGATTTTGTATAAGTAATTCATGATCTGGGAAGGAGTAGGATTCTAGGACCACTGGGAGCCTTTCTAGTCCTTAAGTTCTATAAATATGTGGGTCCTTTTTTTATGAAGATCAGGATGTTTACTGAGAGGCACCATGGTAAGATGCAAAAAGTTTTGGTCTTGGAGTCAAAATTCCAGGTTTCAGTCTTGACTTTCATTTACTACCTGGGTGATTTAGGGTCTGAACATCCTGTGTTCTAACAACTCTAGCTCTGATGTTCTAAATGAAGGATACAGAGTGGTGTAGTGGTTAGAGTACTGGAGTTGAAATCAGAAAAACCTGTGTTTCATTCCCGACTGTGACATTTACTAGCTGTGTGAGCATGGACAAATCACTAACACTCTCTGAACCTCAGTGTCCTTACCTGTAAAATAGGGATGAACTTTCTAATACCTACTTCGCAAGGTTGTTATGAGGTTCAGATGAGGTCATGTATGTAACACACTTTGCTAACTTTATATAGTGCTACATAAATGGTAGTTATGTTTGTTCCATGTTGCAAGATTCACTCCCAAGCTCTGACATTGTGTGTTCCAAGGCCCTCCCAGATGTGGCATTCTATATTCTAAGGCCCTCCCAGATCTGATATTCTATAGTCTAAGGCCCTCCCAGATATGACATTCTCTATCCTAAGGGTCCTTCTAGCACTAACATTCTTTGTTCTAAGGTCCCCCTGAGCCCTGACATTCTCTAAAGTTCCTCCCTGCTCTGACATTCTTTGTTCTAAGTCCACCTCCCTCAACCCCCTGAGCTCTTTACGTTTTTGTTCTATGATTCCCCTTGGCTCTGACAGTCTTTGTTCTAAGGTCCCTCTCAATCTGACGTTTTCTGTTCTAAGGTTCCTTCTATCTCTGACATTCTGAGCTTCCTCTCAGTCTGAGATTCTATGTTCTAAGCTTCCTACTAGCTCTGATATTCTCTGTGCTAAGGTTCCATTTAGCTCTGATAGTCTCTTTTTGAAGGCTGCTTCTAGCTCTGACAGTCTCTGTTCGAAGTCCACCCCACCCCAGCTCTGATATTCTCTGTTCTATGAATCCTCTCAGGTATGACATTCTACATTTTGAGATTCCATTTCAAATTGGAAATTCCATGTATTTTAAATATAAAATAATAACCCAATAATAATCAACAGTTAGACCCCACAGAAAGTATTAGAAAGAAGAGACCCTATTTGGATGCAGACTGAAGTTTCAGAATGTTGTAATTTCTTCCTATTCTGCCCCCACCCCTCAAGACAGAAGACAACTTCCTGTTTATTGGGGGAAAAGAGGCTTATTTCAAAGGTTCAAAGGCGGCCTCGGACCCCGAAGCATTCTTATAAAAGAACATCTCAGCCATTTAAGTGCAGATGAATTGAGAGCCATGTGGGTTGTATTTCCCTTAAAATACACATGGCTTTTAACAATTCCAGGGAACAGGGCTTCAGGCAAAACAGACCTTGGCTTAGTGTGAACCCCAAACATTTGAAAGTAGATCAAGATGTTCCACAAACACCAGAGGTGGCCTGGGGCGCCTGTCCCCAATGAATTTGGTGTAATTGGTATTAATGATAGTAATAGTGACATTTCCCAAGTAGCTGCCATCCCAGAAGCCCCAGAGCCCTTTACAAGGCACCCCAAGAAGCCCTGCTTGCCCCTTCAGAGCATGGGACACCTTTATACTCCCAGTCACTGCCCAGGTGGCCCGACGTAATTCTTCCTTAGGCAACAGGAGCTTTCCCTATGGAGGTTCCACTACTGGACAGGAGAAGGCCCATCACCCACAAGGGGGAGGAGTCAGTAGAAGTGATAGTTTCTAGTTCTAATGTCAGCTTCTAAATGCTAGGGTGTCCATTTCACTGTGAGTAGGGGAGGGACCACTGAGTCAATAGAAGTGATAGTTTCTAGCTCTAGCGTCAACTTCTACTATGAGTAAGGGAGGGACCACTGAGAAGGAAGCCAACAGGACAGGGATCTGAGTCAGTGATGTGAGAAAGGAATTTCATTGTTCTGCTTCCAGAGCACTATGGGGGGAAACACCGGGGCCCTTGGACTTCCCCTTATTCAATTTATGGTTAGGGTACATCCTGTCTGAAATAGGAACTAGAGGCTGGGATGTGACAACCCCTCAAAGCCTGAGAGTTCAAACAAGGGGCAGAGTTCTCTTGTATCTACACATGCCTAATAACCTTTATCCATATTAACTTACCCATGCATAGATTATCCCTCCATTTTTTGAACACAGGACCCACATTCAGGAGGGGGGGGCACATTAAGGAGTAAAGTGTAGTGGGTGGGCTACAAAGATTGTAACCCGGAAGAGCTGAGACCAATCCCAGCTCTGAAGGGAGGGACCAGGAATGATTAACCCCATATAAGGCTCAGTTTGGCTTCTGTGTTGTGAGTATATCCCTTTTGGGGTATCATAACCCAATTCTTGCAAGAATTGCAAATAAATTCTTCCTTCACTCACTTCAGTTCAAGTTTTGTCTCTTAAAGGAGTGACTGAACCCCGGTTCTAACAGTGATGAATGGGATATTAAAGCATCTTTCCAAATAAGCCAGGAGATTTGGGGACCTGGGAAGGAAAAGGGAAGAGAACAAGCATTTATAAAGTGCCTACTATGTGCTGGGCACTGTGTTAAGAGTTTTCCAAATATGATCTCATTTGATCCTTACGAGAACCCTGGGAAGTAGGTGCTGTTATTATCCTCATTCTACAGGTGAGGAAACTGAGGTTAAGTGACTTTCCCAGGATCACATGGCTAGTAAGTATCAGGGACTGGATTTGAACTCCAGGCTCCCTGGCTTCAAGTCCTGCATTCTATCCACTGAGTCACCTAACTGCCAGAGGGACAGAGAGAGAGAGAGCAGAGACAGAGAAAGAGATAAATGGAAATAGAGAAGACAAAGATTGATGTACAGAGAGAGATACAGAAAGAGTTAGGCAGACAGAAAGGAAGAGATGGAGACAGAGAGAGACCTGGGCTCAAATTCTACCTGTGACACTTAGATGTGTGACCCTGGGCCAACTTTCAACCTCCATGTGTTTCATGACTTACTAAGTCATAGATCGTTCCAGTTTGTGTTGGCAGAGGGTGTTTCCACAGTAGGAGTCCCCAGTTTCCTCATTGATAAACTTTGGGAATTGGACTAGATAACCTCTCAGGCCCCTTCCAGGGCTGAGCCTATAAACCAGCAGTTTTCATCTGTGATCACACTAATTCATCTGTGATCACACTAATTCTGTATTTAATACAACCTTGCAAACTCACCTGTGTGATTCTAATTATCTGACTGCACAGCCGCGCTTGGTCACAGAGCACTAGTGTCTGAAGCAGGATTTGAATTCAGTCTCCTGACTCTAAGCTCAGCTCCCATTTGAGTACTAACACAAGAAGTGGAATGGTAAAAGTCCTGCCATTGGGCAACTAATGGTTTTGACCCACAAGCTTAGGTCCATGTTGTGAGAAATAACCGCTTTACCAAGAATTCCACCTGGCCATGAGTGAGTTTAGAAAATAAAGATTTTTATTTCACGTCATTTCTGATGGGAGACCTGGCCTTTAACCCTTTGTAGGCACAAGCACACCTTAAGATAGTTACAGAAGCTTTTCATAATCATTCTGATTCCAATTTCCCTCCTGCATCCCATTGGTGAGGTCAGAGTTCACAGACTATCGGAAAACACCTAAACCCCACTCCTACATGGGTCTACACCCCCGATTACATCTCTCATTTTCACATTTCAATTCCCCCCTTTCATCCTCATACTTTATCCTTTATTTAATAAATGCTTTCTTAGGTTCCTCCCGGTTAGTCTCATCAGATAGCAAGAGAAAAGAATTTTCTCAGTTGCTAAGAGAATTGACAAAAGCTGTGAGTTGAAGATTCCAACCCAGGATATCCATAATAAAAACCTCAATATCTAAGACAGCTTCTGGGTTAATGGACCTTGGACCTCATCCTTTGTTTCCACAGACTTTTTTTATACACAGGAAAAAGGCTTTCTCAGAACAAAGAAAAGGAGTCTGTTCTTAAATATGCTGATTATCGGATGGCTAACATCCCCCACTCTACAAGCGGTTTGATCTCTTACATCAAGTACCAGTAGGACTTCAAAACATGTTTCATATAATTTCTCTGGAAACGGAATTCAATCATCCCTTACAATGTGGTCTACACTGCAAACAAAGTGGATAGTGAGCCTCCAAGAAACTAGTCCAACCAGAGGCCTACTTTGGGTCCCTCTGTGGCAAGTTTGTAAGGGAAGCTGGCTGGGCAGGACCATTCAACAGAAGGTGAAATAAGCGTGGGGGTTAGAGCAAGGCCAACCAGTCTTTTAAGAAGAGCTGTCCACTCTGATCCTCCCAGTACTCAAATGGAATCAATTTCAAACATCTTCAGGATGTACCTATATGCCTCGAAGCTAGGAGAGGACTCTGGCTCTAGAGTAGTTGGTTTTTGAGGGTTCAGAAACACTTTGATTTGGTCCTGGGACAAGGACCAGACGCAAGGACCTTGTTCCCTGTGAAGGATCCATAAGGAGAAAAATAATTCACATCTAGAGGGCGAGGGTACATGGAAGTTTTCTCCCAACAGCCTTGGAAGGTAGGCTAAGCCCAACAATAATAACACCAGTCCCATGAATATTAAATAAGAGTAGCATAGAAATTTGTCCCAAGACTGTTTCTGATTAAACTCCATGAATGAATGAATGAAAAAAACAAATGAATGGAAAGGCATTTATTAAGAATTTACTATGTGCTAAGTGGGGGCAGCTAGGTGGTGCCATGGTGCACAGAGCACTGGGCCTGGAGTGAGGAAGACTCATTTTCCTGAGTTCAAATCCTGCCTCAGACACTGACTAGCTGTGTGACCCTGGGCAAGTCATTTCACCCTGTTTGCCTCAGTTTCCTCATCTGTCAAATGAGCTGGAGAAGGGAATGGCAAACCACTTCAGTATCTCAGCTGAGAAAACCCCCAGATGGGGTCATGAAGAGTCGGACATGACTGAAACAACTGTACAACAACAACAAAAAAGTGCTAAGCATGGAACAAATGAAAACAAAAGTGACACAAACTCTTCCCTCAACTATTGGACTATGTTTGCCTCAGTATCCTCATCTGTAAAATGAGCTGGAAAAAGAAAAAGGCTTCAGGGACCATCTAGTCCAGTCTCCTCATTTTACGGAAGAAGAAGCATGACTTGTCCAAGTTCACGCAGAGGATCCTCAATCTAGATCTGGAAGAACCTTTAGAAGCCAGCTAGTTCAACCCCTTTATTTAATAGAAGAGACAACTGAATGAATAAATGAATGAAGAAGCACTTATTAAGCCCCCATGGGACACACATAACATGAGCATGTTCCTGATCTCAGGGAGCTTATATTTGAATAGGAAGAGACAACACTTCTAGGATCGTGGTGACCACAGAGGGGAGGTCTGGCCTATGGAGTCCCCAGTTCCAGAGATGGTGAGAAAGACCATGAGATAATTGATCAATGCCCTCCTTCCGGGAGGAAGGCTCATTATGGTGATATTAATAAAAAAAAATCAGTCTGTGAGGGGAAGACCCTTGGGGTTTCTGGCCAAAACAAAAATAATTGCTGTTTACGTTCACACAGTCAGTCAGGGCCCAAACAATGACCAAGGGGGGCTTGGCCGATCTGGGAGAGCCAGAGTGAACTGAGTTTAAGGCAAGGGCCTTAGAAGGAAGGAGGGAAGAAGAAGACCCATCAAGCATGATCATAACAATAGGCATTCTTTATAGCAACATGAAGATTGCCAAGCACTTTTTGTCCTCACCCCTTTGGAGCCTCCCAAAGATCCCAAGTGCTATGGCTGTGACCCTGTCTAGGGCTTGGGGAAAAATTTGAGCAGACTTTTGTTATTATTTCTTTCATAAAATGAGAACAGAAGTTTCTTCTTGGATAAACATACACATGCTCCCTTCAGGACAGGTATGGTGGAGGGAAGCAGAGAAGGGAGAGAAATTAACAGCAGGGTTTGATTTTTTATGAGTTTTTATTTTCATTGTAAAAAGTGGATCTGGTGATAAGAATGTGTCTGCGAAAGCCTGGGAGTTTCCTCTAACCCTAACCATAGAGAGTACAAGGACTATTAGCTCCGCTTGCCAAATGTGTAAACTAAGGTTCAGAAATAAGGGCCCTAAGAAAAAAGTGGAGCTACTTTTAGGTCCTATCCTTGGCCTCCAGGCCAACATGATTCCTACTATACCAGGCTGCTTCTCATTCCCATTTTTGAGGGGACAGGGAGGGGGATGGAGGGGAGGGAATCAAAGCCGAGATTTCTTTGGTGTAGGCCAGAGATCCTGTCTCCCAAATAACACCTTCTCTGAAACTTACAGTCTGGTATAGCTGCTTGAGCACTAGGAGCTTAGGTGACCTGTTCAGGGTCCCACAGACAGGATGTGTCAAAGGCAGGACTTGAACCCAGGGCTTCCTGACTCTGAGAGTGTCTCTCTATCTACTATACCACACAGCTTTTATATTTCTGCCATGACTGTTTTTTTTTTAGTTGGGGGGGAGTGATGAGGTCAGAGTTGGGAGAGCTGGTTCATCAAATGTGAAAGAATTCACTTAGACCTTCTCCGAAGCCATTGGGAGCTTTATTGATGCAAAAGCAGTGGGCCTGAGATTTAGCAAGGAGTTAAACAAAGGCACTGATATAGGCAAGGGACCAGACTTACATAGACAAAAAGCTATACAGCCCGTAGGATGATTTTAGGGTTTCTTATGGAGGTTGGAGATTTAGGATCAGGACACAGGTAGAGGGCAACGAATGACACATGATAAGGGAGATCAGAATTTGGAATTTTTATGGCCCTGGATAGGAGAGAGAAAGAATTCCATGGCCCAGGGTAACGGTAAGTTAGGTGGCATTTCAAGATAAGGGGAGGAGACTTTAGGGTGCCAGGGAGAGAAACCCATCCCTTAGGGCACTTTTGTATCGAGAAACTTTAAGGCATCTCCAAGTTAGAGGACAAACCAGGGGAAAGGCAATTTAGGCCTTAGGACACTATTTGCATCCACATCAGAAGGGGAGGAAAGGGCAGCCCTCTGACTTTATTGGTGTAGTCTACTCCCCATAATGAATCCTTCTTTCTCAGTGAAGGTTGAGATTTTCTCAGCACCTTCTGGTCTTGGAGAGTTACAAGGGACAGTGAAAGGCTAAGTGTTTTGCCATGGGTCACACAGCACTGTCTGCTGTACCCTCCAAGACCTTCAATGGTTTCCTAATGTCTCCAGCCCTTACTGTGGCATTCATGGACTTTTCCAATTTGGCCTGATCCTTTCCAGTTGAAGAGAAGAGATTAGAAAAGAAAACAATACCCTATTGGTTTCTCATTCTACCCAAACTCTACTATCAGTCTATCAGCCATCCTCTGAATACATTCCTGTAATTTACTGACTCCAGGCTCTTGTTCACATTTCTCCAGTCCTGGACTGTTCTCTCCCCTTACCCTGCCTATTGGCATTTTCCATATTCTCTTAGTCCCTTCTCCATGAAGACTTCCCTGCCCTCCCCCAAAGCAGAAGGGTCTCCACTGAAGAGGTTAATGGTTGAGGGGTGCTCGGCACCCCGAAATATTGACGCACCAGGTCCTGCCGAAAGAATTCGACTCAAGCCTTCTCAGCCAAGGGAAAAGACAAAGTTTATTAGGGATCCACCACAATGGGCTGTCTTAAGAAATCCCCCCCCTTGTGATGCCTGTTTCCACAAGCGGGCCAGATTCAACCTACTGAATTAGATTGAATCTGAGCACCTTCATGGAGGCAAGATGGGGATTATATACACAAAGACTGTAGGAGGGATTGAGGGGTGGTCTGGGGTGACTAGAGGAGGGGTTTAGGGAGGGTCTTGAGGGGAAGTCCAAGGAGGGCAAGGTGAGGTAATGGGATTAAGGGTGGGAAGTAGCTGAACAACAAAGGGCAAGGCTAGGTAGAGATTTGGGCCTAATGATAATGTGAGGCTTGTGGCCTTAGGGGAAGGCCAGATCCAGTTGGAAGATTCAAGGACAGTTCAAGGGGGCTCCCAGAGACTGTATTCCAGATTCAAGGGGGTTCCCAGAGACTGTGCCCTCATCATCCACCTCCCCCAACCTTCTGGTATTAATCATATTCTGTTCATCAGTACACATCTTATCTCCTCCTACTAAACTGTGAGCTCTTTGAAAACTCTTGAAGAGGACCAACGACATGACAAAGGTGATGACTTGGGGATGAATCGGATTTAAGTGAGGCACAGTCATCAGCCTCACTCTCTCCTCCACAGTCATTGAAGTCCAGTGGCAGGACAAACATCAAGATGGCTGGCCTTTGAGAACGGGATGTGTGTGTGAATCTCATCTAATGCCTAACACTATTTGCACAGAGCAGATTTTTGCTGAATGAATGAATGAATGAATGTTGAAAGTCAGTTTGGAAGAGACAGGTGCTCTGGAAGAACTTAGCAGGGGTTCTCACACAATACCATGGAATAGGGGTGGGACTGAGAAGATGGGGTGCCTCAGGGAGGCCACCTCTTGGCCTGGGTTCTACCTTCCCTCTTCCTTTATCATTATCATCATTATTACTAACTATAGTGACAATTCACATTTACATAGTTCTTGCCTTCTAAGGGCCTGATGAGGTTGGCAGTGTGACTATTACTTCTGATGGGACACCTGAAACCTTCTCTGCTTTCCGCATGAGCCGCGGGGTTTGGATCACAATCTCCCCACTCCAGTGCTTTTTATTAAGAAAGTAAAAAAATCTGCTTTAATCTGTATTTGGACACCATTGGTTCTCTCTCTGGGGATGACTAGCATTTTTCATTATAAGTCCTTAAGAGTAGTCTTGGATCATGGTATTTCTGAAAATAGCGAAGTCGTTTACAATTGATCATCTTACAATATTGCTGTTACTTTGTGAACAGTACATTTCACTTTGCATCAGTTCAGGTGAGTCTCTCTGAATGCATCTTGGTCATCATTTCCTATAGCACAATAGTATTCCATCACAACCACATACCCTAACTTGTCCAACCATTCCCCAATTGTTGGGCATCTCCTCGATTTCCAACTCCCTGCCCCTGGAAAAGAGCTGCTATAAATATTTTGGTACATATAGGTACCCCAGTGGTTTTCACTTCTACTCTCTAGTCCCTTGTCTCTGGCTTCCCTTATCTAGCTCTTCTGTGGACAGAGACCGAGACTTCCAACTCAGGGCAGCAGAAGTCAGAGTTGAAATGGATCTCAGGACACCATCTAATCAAACCCTCTCATTTTACAGAGAAGGAAACTCAGGCCCAGAAAAAGTGAAGCGACTTTGCCCAAGGTCACACAGGAAGCTAGTGGCAGAGCTGGGATTTCGCCCTAAGTCTTCTGGCTATAAATATATCCCTCCTGTCCTTAAACTCAGTTGTTTCCTTTCCCCTACTATCTCTAGCTAAAAGGAAAAAAGTCATCAAGTTACAGAATGCTGAAAAAAATAAATTCTGGTTTTATCCGCAAGGTATGTATGTAGACTGAACCACTGTTCTTGTCCCAATCCTGTGTGGACTGAGTTGAGAGAGAAGGGGGAAGTCCCAGAATCACTGAATGCCAGCATTCCCTTATTGGACCATCTGCCTCCAAGGGTATAGGGTAGTAGCCTGGGGATAAAGAAGTGGCCAGAGATGTGAGAGATATTGCTTTGGTAGAAGCAAGAGGACTTGCTGACTCCTAGGATGTGGGACTGGGGTGTATGCAATTCAAAGTGAAATGCCTGTTAGACACCCCTCCCCTCCTGGGAGTCTTTAGATTTCTGGAAAGTATAAGGGGTGATAGGTTACTATTTCACATTTTCAGTATTTGTCAATATGCACTTATGAGTCTTTTGTTTTTTAATATGATAGCTAGTATTTATGTAGCACCTGCTATGTGAGAGGCACTGTGCTAACTGCTTTACAAGTATCTCATTTGATCTCCACAACCCTGGGAGATAGGAAAACAACCTAAAGTGGTACTTGTACCTGAGAAAATAAATAGCTGTCCTATACCTGATATCTACTGCTCTTTCCATTGAATAATTTTTTTAAAAGGAGAACTCTAATTATGAGCCTATGTTTTGTTTAAGATATTTTCATTGGGACTCTAGAGAGAGGGAATAATTAATAAGAGAGCCCCCCAAAATATTGTATCCCCCCCTTTACCTTCTGATAGTAGATAGAGCATTGGACATAGAATCAGGGAGACCTGGGAATTCTACTTAAGTATTATATCTCACATCTCCCTCCTTTTCTCTATCCCTACTGTAATGGCCCTAGTGATAAGCAATATGACACAGTATGCACAAAGGCTAATATAATCTTTGGTTGTGTTAAGAGAAGCTTACTGTTCAGAAAAGGGGCAGCTAGATGGATAGAGCATTGAACTTGGAATCAGGAAGACTCATCTTTATGAGGTCAAATCTGGCCTCAGACAATTACTAGCTATGTGACCTTGGGCAAGTCACTTAACCCTGTTTGCTTCAGTTCCTCATCTGTAACAATGAGTTGAAGAAGGAAATGGCAAACCACTCCAGTGTTTTTGCCAAGAAAAACACAAATGGGGTGACAAAGAGTAGGACACAACTGAAAAATGACCCAACAACAATAACAACAGTATACAGAAAGAGGGAGGCGATATTGAGTACCTCCTCTGGGCAAGGTACCAAGTACATCGAGACAGAAAAACCAGTTCCTCCTCTCAAGGAGCTTACATTCTAATGAGGGAAGACAACACATAAATGGAAGGTGAAAGGGGGTGATGGTACAGAGGAATTATAGAGAAAGTCCAGGAGAGTCAAGAGTGCAGCCTAGAAAGAAGTGAAGGGTGGCCTAGGCATCCTTCTCAAAGCCTGCATCCTAGGTGGAATAAGTCAAGCAGAGGAAGGGGCTAGGGGACAGAGACTGCTTCCAGTTGATGAAGTATGAAGGTCAGGGTAGAGTGAACTTTCAGGGTATGAAGAGGTTTCTGGAGCATAGCAAAGAAAGTGCAGGAAAGTCAGGAGTACAGCCTGGAGAGGAATGAAGATCTATGATCCTCAGGAAATATAATACAATAGTATTCCATCACTATCCTATATCACTTGTTCAGCCATTCCCCAAGTGATTTGAGTAGAAAGAGGATCCTAACAACTAGAGGGATGAAGAAAAAGGCTCCCAAAGAACTAGGAACAAATAAGATGCCCATTGTTTGGGAAATGGCTAAACAAATTGTGGCACATTATTGTGATAGAATATCACCAAGTCATAAGAAACAACGGATATGAGGAATGCAGAGAAGCATGGGAAGATACATGAACCTATACAGAGAGAAGTCAACAGAACCAGAAAAATAAGGCACTCAATAGCTACAAAATAAACCAAAAGAACAATAAAATGGAAATTAACACTATCTTTACTCTATTTACTTATCTTCAAGCAAATTACTTCAACTTTCTGAGCCTTGGTCTTCTTATCTGTAAAATGGGAATAATGATACCAATTATATGTACCTTACAGAATGGTTGTGAGGCTAAAATGGAATACTGTATGTACAACATTTTGCAAACATGAAAGCACTATTTATCTCTCAGTTATTATTCCAAGCATGGAGGACAGACTGTACAAAGGTACATGGGCAGGAAAAGAGATGCAGAGTTTGGGGAACAGCAAGTAGGCCAGTTTGCCTGAAGGGAAAGAATATGCTTATAATAAACTTGGAAAAGTACGCTAGAACCAAATTGTGAAGGGCAAGAAATGTCAAACTGAGGACCTTGTATTTTACCCCTGAGGCAATAGGGAGTCACTGAGGAATCTTGAGTGGGGGAGTAACATGCGACAGATTTGTGCTTTGGAGAGATTCTTTTGACACTCATGGAAAAATTGGTGTGGGAAGCAGAGAGATCAGTTGGGAGACAATTGTAATAATCTGGCTGTACCTGGTAAGATCATATTTGAAATATTGGCTCAGTTTGAGACACTGTAATGTAGGAAAACAGTTGACAAACTGAAGCACAACAAGTCTTGGTTGGGGGATAGAAGATGACAGTTAGGCTCAATTATTTGAAAGGTCATCTCACACAAGGGGAAGTAGAATTACTCTGCTTGGCCCAAGAAGCAAGAATCGGTAGCAATAGTTGGGATGTCTAGAGTCAGATTTTGGCTCAATTCAAGTAAACACTTCCTTCCAGTTAGAGCTGTCCAAAAAGTGTAATGGGTAGACTTAGAAGGAAGTGAGTGACTCAACATCACTAAAGTCTGCCAGGTGATAGAGACAATGAGGTGCTGCAATGAATAGAAAGCTTTGTAGAGTCAGGAAGAACTGAGTTCAAATCCCACCTTGGACATTTACTAGATATATCACCCTGGGCAAGTCACTTAAGCTCACTTAAGCTCTGTCAGCCTTAGTTTCCTCATCTGTAAAATGGGGATAATTATTGTATTTATCTCACAAGGTTGCTGTGTCACATGAGATAGTATATGTAAAGCCCTATATTTAAAGCTTAGTGATTATTATTATTAACACTGGAGCTATTCAGTCATGGTCTGAAGGGATGCCATAGAGAAGACTTTTGTACAGGCTACACTAGATGACCTCCAAGATCTCTTCAGACTCAGGGATCATATGATTTTGTGTTTGTCTAAGCCCTCCTTGCCTGGACTTTCATTAACTGGTTCTAAACTGGTCTTCTCAACTCTAGTACCTTTCCTCTCCAATCTTCCTAATGCTCATATCTAACCTTGACTCTCCCTTGCTCAAAAATAATCCATGGCTCCCCACTGCCCATAGGACAAAGCACAAATGCCACAGCCACTCCTGATTAATATGGAAGCAGTATAGTTTGAAGGAGCACAAAGCAAATTAGAAATTTTTTCGAGAAATGGAATTTTATTCTATTGAATAATAAAGTTAACTAAGTTAACAAAATGTTACCAATTATAGATTTAATAGAAACTGCTTCAGTAAATGCAGAAGGATTAATTGAAATGAGTACAGCATGTGCAGGCAAATGATGTTTTCAAACCATTACTCTCTCTCTGAAATCTTCTTGACACTTTATTTAAAGAGCCAACAGAGGTAAATAAAAGTTAGCTTCAGGCCAGATATTTCCAAAAGATAAATTCTGAACTTGAGTCATACAGTCTTAGAGCTGCAAGGGACCTTAGAATGAAGAATGTCAGAGCTAGGAGGGACCTTTGAGGGCAGTGATTTCAACTCTCTAAGTTTATATTAATTATTTTGGGGGAGGCACATAGTAGACATTGTTTTTTTTAAATTTTCCTCAGTGTATTTTTACTTTATTAAATATTTCTCGATTGCATGTAAATTTTTAACATTCATTTTTAATTTTAATACTTTGTTTCCCAATTACATGTAAAAATTTAACCTTCAGTTTTTTTACAATTTTGAGCTCCAAATTCTCTCCCACCCTTTTCCCCTCCCCCATGATTGAGAAGGCAATTAATTTAATAAAGTTATACATGTGCAGTTATGCAAAACATTTCCATATTAGTCATGTGAAAGAAAATACAGATAAAATAAAAACCAAGAAAGATGGAGTAAAAAAAAATAACAGTATTCTTTGGTTTGCATTAACATTACATCATTTCTTTCTTTGGAGGTAGATAGTATTTTTCATCCTAAGCCCTTCAGAATTGCTTGGATCTTTGTATTGCTTGGAATAGCTAAGTCATTCACAGTTGATCAGTGTACAATATTGCTGTTACAATTTATACTGTTCTCTGGGTTCTGCTCACTTCATTTTGTATCAGTTTGTATAAGTCTTTCCAGGTTTTTCTGAAAGCATCCTGCTCATCATTTCTTTTAGCACAGCAATATTCCATCACAATCATATACTACAACTTCTTCAGCCATTTCCAAATTGATGGAGAGCCCCTGAATTTCCAAATCTTTGCCAACACCAAAAGAACTGCTATATTTTTGTACATATAGGTCCTCTTTCTTCCTTCCTTCCTTCCTTCCTTCCTTCCTTCCTTCCTTCCTTCCTTCCTTCCTTCCTTCCTTCCTTCCTTCCTTCTTTCCTTCCTTCCTTCCTTCCTTCCTTCCTTCCTTCCTTCCTTCCTTCCTTCCTTCCTTTCTTCCTTCTTTTGTTCTTTTCATCTCTTTGGGATACAGCTTAGTAATGGTATTGCTGGGCCAAAGGACATGCACAGCTTTTTACCATTTATTTTAAAAAAAATTGAGTCCCAAATTGTCTCCCTCCTTTCCCTTCCACTTCCTTGAGAAGGCAAGCAATTTTATATAAATCATATATGTGAAGGCATACAAAACTTTTCCATTTTAGACATGTTGCAATAGAAAACAGACCAAAAACACCTGAAAAATAAAGTTTAAAAAAGTATACTTTGCTCTGCACTCAGACTCCATCAGTTCTTTTTCTGGAGGTGGATGGCATTTTTCATCATGAGTCCTTTGGAATTGTCTTGGATCCGTGTGTTGCCAAGAATAGCTAAGTCATTCACATTTCTTCATCATACAATATTGCTTTTAGTGTGTACAATGATCTCCTGGTCCTGCTTACTTTATTTTGCATCAATTCATGTAAGTCTTCCCAGATTTTTTTAAAACCATCATGCTCATCATTTCTTTTTTTTTGAGATTTTTTTATTTTTAGTTTACAATACTGAGTTTTACATAATTTTAAGTTCCAGATTTTCTACTCCCTCTCCCCTCCTCACTCCCCAAGATGGCATGGAATCCGATATATCTTCTACATATAGCTTTGCATTGAATTAATTTATACACTAGTCAAGTTGTGGAGAAGAATTATGACCAATGGAATGAATCATGAGAAAGAAGAAACAGAACTGAAAAAAAACCCAAAAACAAAAGAGAAAAAAACAAAGGAAAGAAAAAAGGTGAGCATAAAGTGTGCCTCAATCTGCATTTCAGACTCCATAGTTCTTTCTCTGGATGTAGATAGCTCTCTCCATCATGAGTCCTTTGGAGTTGCCTTTGCACCTTGTGTTGCTGAGAAGTGCAAAGTCTATCAGGGTTAGACATCACAAAATCCATATATCTGTGGTTGTGTATAAAGTTCTCCTGATTCTACTCTATTCACTCAGCATTATATCATGTAGGTTTTTCCAGGTTATTATGAAGTCCGTATCATCCCCATTTCTTATAGCACAATAGTATTCCATTACCTTCATATGCCACAACTTGTTCAGCCATTCCCCAATTGATGGGCATCCCCTTGATTTCTAATTTTTTGCTACTAAAAAGGAGCTGCCATAAAAATTTTTGTACATATGGGTCCTTTTCCCACTTGTGTGATTTCTTTGGGATACAACCCTAGCAGTGTTATTGCTGGGTCAAAGAATATGAACATTTTTATAGCCCTTTGGCTATAACTATGCCTTTGGGCATAGTTCCAAATTGCTCTCCATAATAGCTGGATCAGTTCACAACTCCACCAGCAATGTAACAATGTTCCCATTTTCCCACATCCTCTCCAGCATTTATCATTTTCCTGTTTTGTTATTTTAGCCAATCTGACAGGAAAGATGTGTGATTTGCATTTCTCTAATCAGTAGTGATTTCGAGTAGTGATTTCATATGCCTATAGATATCTTTAATTCCTTCCTCTGAAAACTGCCTGTTCATATCCTTTGACATTTCTCAATTGGGGAATGACTTGTATTCCTATATATTTGGCTCAGTTCCCTGTATATTTTAGAGATGAGGCCTTTATTAGAGATACTAGTTGTAAGGATTTTCTCCCAGTTTTCTGCTTCCCTCCTAATCTTTGTTGCATTGGCTTTTTTTAATATAAAAACATTTCAATTGAACATAATCAAAATTACTCATTTTGCATTTTGTAATGTTCTCTATCTCTTCTTGTGTCATGAATTCTTTTCTTTTCCATAAATCTGATAGGTAAACTATTCCTTGCTCTCCCAAATTGCTTATAGTATCAGTGTTTATTACTAAATCATGAATGTATTTTGAATTTATTTTGGTATATGGTGTAAGATATTGGTCTACGCCCAGTTTCTGCACTACCATTTTCCAATTTTCCCAGCAGTTTTTGTGAAATACTGAACTCTTAGCCCAGAAGCTGGACTCTTTGGGTTTATCAAGGAACAGAATTCTATAGTTGATGACTACTGCGTCTTGTGTACCTATCCCATTCCACTGATCCATGACTCTGTTTTTTAGTCAGTACCAGGTAGTTTTGATGACTGCTGCTTTATAGTACATTTTGATATCTTGTATGGCTAAGCCACCTTCCCTAGCATTTCTTTTCATTAATTCCCTAGATATTCTGGACCTCTTGTTCTTCCAGATGAATTTTGTTATTATTTTATCCAGCTCTGTAAAATAATTTTTTGGTAGTTCAGTTGGTATGGTGATGAATAGATAGATTAAATTAGGTAAAATTGTCATTTTTATTATATTAGCTCAGGTAACCAGGAGCAACTGATATTTTTTCATTTATTTAGATCTGACTTTATTAGCATGAAAAGTGTTTGATAATATGTTCATATAGGCCCTGGGTTTGTCTTGGAAGGTAGACTCCCAAATGTTTTATAGTGTCTACAGTAACTTTGAATGGAATTTCTTTTTCTATGTCTTGCTGTTGGGCTTTGTTAGTAATGTATAGGAATACCGAGGATTTATGTGGGTTTATTTTATATCCTGCAACTTTGCTAAAGTTGTTTATTATTTCAAGTAGTTTTTTACTTGATTCTCTAGGATTCTCTAAGTAAATCACCATATCATCTGCAAAAAGTGATAATTTAGTTTCTTCTTTGCCTATTCTAATTCCTTCAATTTCTTTTTCTTCTCTTATTGCAACAGCTAACATTTCTAGTACCAAATTGAATAGTAGGGGTGATAATGGACATCCTTGTTTCACCCCTGATCTTATTGGGAATGCATTTAGCTTGCCCCCTTGGAAATAATGCTTGTTGATGCTTTTAGATAGATGCTATTTATAATTGTAAGGAAGACTCCATTTATTCCTATGCTTTCTAGTGTTTTCAACAGGAATGGGTGTTGTATTTTGTCAAAGGCTTTTTTTCTGCATCTATTGAGATGATCATATGGTTTCTGCTAGTTTTGCTGTTGATATGATCAATTATGCTGATAGTTTTCCTAATATCGAACGAGACTTGCATTCCTGGAAAAAAAATCCTACCTGGTTGTAGTGTATTATTCTCATGATAAGTTGCTGCAATCTTTTTGCTAATATTTTATTTAAAATTTTTGCATCAATATTCATTAGGGAAATTGGTCTAGAATTTTCTTTCTCTGTTTTGACTCTTCCTGGTTTGGGTATTAGTACCATATTTGTGTCATAAAACGAATTTGGTAGGACTCCTTCTTCACCTATTTTCCCAAATAGTCTACAAAGTAGAGGAATTAATTGTTCTTTAAATGTTTGATAGAATTCACATGTAAAACCATCTGGCCCTGGAGATTTTTTCCTAGGGAGTTCATTGATGGCTTGCTCAATTTCTTTTTCTGAGATGGGGTTATTTAGGAATTTTACTTCCTCTTCTGTTAACCTGGGCAATTTATATTTTTGTAGATATTCATCCATATCCCTAAGGTTGTCGAATTTATGGGCATAGAATTGGGCAAAATAATTCCTAATTATTGTTTTGATTTACTCTTCATTGGAGGTGAATTCACCCTTTTCATTTTTGATACTGATAATTTGATTTTCTTCTTTCTTTTTTTTAATCAAATTGACCACAGGTTTATCAATTTTATTGGTTTTTTCATAAAACCAGCTCTTTGATTTATTTATTAATTCAATAGTTTTTGTGATTTCAATTTTACTAATCTCTCTTTTGATTTTCAGTATTTCTAATTTGGTATTTAATTGGGGATTTTCAATTTGTTCTTTTTCTGGCTTTTTCAGTTGCATGCCCAATTCATTGATCTCCTTTTTCTGTATTTTATTCATGTAAGCATTTAGTGATATACAACTTCCCCTAAGAACTGCTTTGGCTGCATCCCATAAGTTTTGGTATGTTGTCTCATTATTGTCATTCTCTTGAATGAAGTTATTAATTGTTTCTATGATTTGTTCTTTGACCCACTCCTTCTTTAGAATTAGATTATTTAGTTTCCAATTAATTTTTAGCTTATTTTTCCCTCGCTCTTTATTGCAAATAATTTTTATTGCATCATGATCTGAAAAGTGTTCTTTGACTACTTTTGCCTTTCTACACTGGTTTGTGAGGTTTATATGCCCTAGTACATGGTCAATTTTTGAGTATGTGCCATGTACTGCTGAGAAAATAGTTTATTTCTTATTATCCCCCTTGAGTTTTCTCCAGAGGTCTATAATATCTGCCTTTTCTAAAATTCTGTTCACCCCCTTAACTTCTTTCTTATTTATTTTGAGATTAGATTTACGAAGTTCAGAGAGGGGGAGGTTGAGGTCTCCCAATATTATAGTTTTGCTGTCTACTTCTTCCTGTAACTCCCTCAACCTCTCCTCTAAGAATTTACATGCCAAACCGCTTGGGGAATAAATGTTAAACAATGATATTGCTTCATTGTTTATGGTGCCTTTTAGCAGGATGTAGTGTCCTTCCTTATCTCTTTTAATTAAATCTATCTTTACTTTTACTTTGTCTGAGATAAGGATTGCCACACCTGCATTTTTTTACTTTAGCTGAGGTGCAATATATTTTACTCCAGCCTTTTACCTTTACCCTGTGTGTATCCCCCTGTTTCAAATGTGTTTCTTGTAAACAGCGTATTGTAGGGTGATGGTTTTTAATCCATTCTGCTATCTGCTTCTGTTTTATGGGAGAGTTCATCCCATTCACATTCACAGTTATGATTACTATCTCTGTCTTTTTCTCCATCTTGTTTCCCCCTGTTTATGCTTTTATTTCTCCCTTTCCTCTTCCACTCCTCAACAAAGTTTTGCTTTTGACCACCACCTTCCTCAGTTTACCCTCCCTCTTGAGTCCCCTCTCTTATCTTACCATTTTCCACTTGCTATTTCTTCCCTCCCCTCTCACCCCCCCCTCCCTTTTTCCCCCTTTCTCCTCCTACTCCCTGTAGGACAAATTAGATTTCTGTACTTATCAGGGTATGTTATTCCCTTCTTGAACTAGATCAGATGACAGTAAAGCTCAAATACTGCTCTTCTCCCTCCCTTCTTTCTCACTACTATAATGTTTTTTGTGCATCTTCATTTGACGTAATTTACCCTTTTCTACTACCTCCTTACCTCTTCTCCCAGAACCCTCCCTTTGCATCCCTTAATTATGTTTTTTATCCTTATATCAGTTATTTTATACAGACATCCACAGTCTATGTGCATCACTTTCATGTCATAATAACTGTACTATTCTCAAGATTGACATATATATATATGTATATATATATATATATATATATATATATATATATATATATATATATCATTCATAAGATGATATAATCTTATATAAAGATGTAAATAATTTGCCCTTATTGATTAATAAGGTTTGTGGGGGGTTTTTCCCCCTGTTTACCTTTTTATGTCTCTCTTGAGTTTTGTATTTAAAGATCAAATTTTCCATTGAGTTCTGGCCTTTTCATCAGGAAGGTCTGGAATTCCCTTATTTTGTTGAATGTCCATCTCCTCACCTGAAAAATTATGCTCTGTTTTGCTGCGTAGTTGATCCTTTGTTGTAGTCCCAGCTCCTTTTCCCTTCAGAATATCATATTCCAATTTTTCCTGTCATTCAATGTAGAAGCTGAAAGATCCTGTGTGATCCTGACTGTAGTTCTACAATATTTGAATTGTTTCTTTGTTGGCTGCTTGCAGTATTTTCTCCTTGACTTTGTAATTCTGAAATTTGGCTATAATATTTCTTGGAGTTTTCAATTTGGGATCTCTTTCAGGCGGTAATCAATGGATTCTTTCGATGACTATTTTACCCTCTGGTTCCAGGACCTCTGGGCAGTTATCTTTGATAATTTCTTCGAAGATACTGTCAAGGCTCTTTTTTTTCATGGTGTATTTCCAGTAGACTAGTAATTCTTAAATTGTCTCTCCTAGACTTCTTTTCCAGGTCATTTGCTTTTCCAATCAGATATTTCACATTTTCTTCTATTTTTTTCATTCTTTACATTTTGTTTGACTACTTCTTGATGCCTCATAGAGTCATTAGCTTCCCCTTGTTCAATTCTAATTTTTATTGAGTTGCTGTATTCATTTTACTTTCGAGTCTCCTTTTCCAATTGGTTGATTTTACCTCTCAGGGTGTCATTTTCTCTATTTAGATTCTGAATATCCATAGCCATTTCACCTATCTTATTTTTTAATGACTTGATTTTGTCAGTGTTTTTTTTCCATTTTTTTCTTTTACCTCCCTAATTTGGTTTTTAAAATCCTCCTTTAGGTCTTCCAGTAATGCTTTTTGGGCTTGAGATGAGTTCACATTCACCTTTGAGGTATCAGATGTGGGTAAAGTATCAATGCTATCCTCTTCTGAATTGGTATTTTGATCATCCCTGTCTCCATAAAAAGAATCACTGGTCCTCAGTTTTTTAGTGTTCTTTTTCATGTTGGTTAGTTTTTTCATCACTTTACAATGAGTTTCTACTTTTGGGGCTCAGGGCTCTCTGTCCCAGATTTCTTGTTCTGGGGATTGTGAGTCTGGTTACTGGCTTTGTGAATTATAGCCTTCAGTTTCCTGAGGTGTGGGGGAGGGGTCTGGCTGCCTGAAGTCTCCTTTTCCCCTGGGGCTGCTCTCTAGCACTGTTGCTCTTCAGTAATGGTCTCAGCTGTTTGTTGTCTGTGCTGGTGTCTCCCACTTCCCCTGGCTGTGCAAAGGTATTTCTCAGCTCCTGGTGTTGACCCCTGCTGGCTCTGCCCCTCTGGGACTCAGGAACTCCCACTGCTTGGCTACTGAAGCCCCAATTCTGTTTCCTCTATTCCAGTGGTTTTTTTTTTTTCAGGAGGAATTCTCTGGGTCAGGAGGGGAGGGATTAGAGCCATTTACCTGGCCTTTATGTCTCCCGGAAGTTCAAGAAGATGCATTTCAAACCTTTGGGCTGCAAGCCTCAGGAGTTGATGTCTCACGGAGGGTCGTGATGAGCTGCTGCCTCTCATTGCTTCTACTGACTCCTGTCCTGTGTTGGGAGGCCTGGGGATCTCTGCCGGTTTCAGGAGCCCAGCTTTCTCACCGCCTTGGTTGCTGGCTGGTTTCTGTAGCTGCTTCTGCTTTGGTGCTGTCTGGTGCAGCTCCACACACCGAGCGCTCTCCCAGCCTATAGATCCATCCCATTGACCTTTCGGACTCTGCGTGCTTGGAAATTTGCCCCACTCAGACTGCTAGCAGCTTCTAACTCTCTCAAATCTGCTCATATTCACTTTTTTATAGGTATCTGACAGAGCTTGTGAGAGAGCTCTGGTAAGACGCTGTTTTCACGCAGCCATCTTGGCTCCGTGGCTGAGTTTTTCACGTTCATCATTTCTTATAGCACAACAGTATCCCATCATAATCACATACTGCAACTTCTTCAGCCATTTCCCAATTGATAGGCCTCCCCTAATTTGCCAATTCTTTGCTACTGCAAAAAGAGCTGCTATAAATATTTTTGTACACGTAGGTCCTTTTCCTTTTTCTTTGATCTCTTTGGGATACAGATCTAGTAGGGGTATTGCTAGGTCAGAGTAGACACAGTTTTATAGCCCTTTGGGCATCATTCCAAATTACTCTTCAGAATGATTAGATCAATTCAAAACTCTACCAACAGTACATTAGGGTCCCAATTTTTCCACATCCTATCCAACATTTGTCATTTTTCTTTCCTGTCATATTAGCCAATCTGATAGGCAGTACCTCAGAGGCATTTTAATTTGCTTTTCTCTAATCAATAGTGATTTAGAGCATTTTTAATAAGACTATAGATAGCTTTGATTTCTTCTTCTGAAAACTGCCTGTTCATATCCTTTGACCATGTATCAATTGGGGAATGACTCATATTCTTTCAAATTTGACTCATTTCTCTACATATTTGAGAAACAAGGCCTTTAACAGAGAAACTTGCTATAAAAATTTCCCCCATTTTTCTGCTTTCCTTCTCATCTTGGCAGCATTGGTTTTGTTTGTACAAAAACTTAAATTTTATGTAATCAAAATTATCCACTTTATATCCTGTAATGCTCTCTATCTCTTGTTTGGTTGTAAATTCTTCACTTAACAATAGACTTGATAGGTAAAATTTTCCATGCTCCCCTAATTTGTTGATAATATCACCCTTTATGTCTAAATCTGAACCCATTTTGATCTTATCTTAGTATATGGTGTAAGATATTGGTGTATGTCTAGTTTCTGCCAAACGTCTTTCCAATTTCCCCAGACATTTTTTGTCAAATAGTGAATTCCTGTCCCCCACAAAAGCTTGGAAGATTAAGCATTAGATTAATGTGGTCATGTACTACTCTATATGGCGTAGCTAATCTATTCCACTGATCTACCCCTCTATTTCTTAGCCAGTACTGGGCTATTTTGCTGATTAACAATTTGTAATATAGCTTAAGATGTGGTACTGCTAGATTACTTTCCTTCACATTTTTTTCATTTATTTCCTTGATATTCTTGGCTTTTGGTCCTTCCAGATGAATTTTGCTATTATTTTTTCTAGCTCTATAAAATAATTTTTGGTAGTTTGATTGGTATGATATTGAATAAGTAAATTAATTTAGGTAGAATTGTCTTTTTTATTTTATTGGCTCAGCCTATCCATTAGCAATTAATATTTCTCCAAGTGTTTATGTCTGTCTATTTGTGTAAAAAGTATTTTGTAATTGTGTTCATATAGTTCCTGAGTTTGTCTTAGCATGTAGAATCCCAAGTATTTTATGTTGTCTGAGGTTATTTTAAATGGAACTTCTCTTTCTATCTCTTCCTGCTAAACTTTATTGGTAACATATGGAAATGCTAATAATTTATGTGGATTTATTTTATATCCTGCAACTTCACTGAAGTTATTGTTTCAACTAGGTTTTTCATTAATTCTCTAAGAGTCTCCAAGTACAGCATCATATTATCTGCAAAGAGTGATAACTTTGTTCCCTCATTGCCTATTCTAATTTCTTCCATTTATTTTTCTTCTCTTATTGATATAGCTGCCATTCTAGTACAATATTGAACAATTGTGGAATAATGGTTGTCTTTGCCTCACTTCCAATCTTATTGTTAAGGCTTCTAGTTTATTTCCATTACAGATAATGCTTGCTCTTGGTTTTAGATAGATATTACTTACCACTTGTGTTGGTAAGCAAAATGGGCTCTTGGTACGTAGTTCAACCAAGTACCCTTGAAGAGTTTGGCCTTTGTTTCCTTGATTAGATTTGGGTGTCCCTGGTGCCTCCTTGACTCAGGGGAGGGCCTAGTTTACACATGAGTTTGAGTGACATGTCTGGGACAGCAGAGGCTTTTAGACCACGTGGGTTTAAGTTCCCTCTTTGTGATGATTCTAGGTTACGTGGGTGAGTCGCATGTGTGACTCACCCCTGACCCTGAAAAAGATATAAAACCAGGGGTTGGCTTTCTCTTCTTTGGGGCTCTTGCTCACAGCAGTGGTGGCGCAAGTGACTCTGGGCAAGCCCTCGTTATGAGCTCCCAGGCTGAACCTAGATGTCGGTAACTATGAATCTGTATTTGGTCTGTCCGTCGATGTTTGTAATTTGTTTAGGGCTTTCACTTTTGGTGGCTCACAGAGACTCTGGGCAGCTATAGCTAAGAGCCCTCCAACTTGTAAACCAGGATGTTGGGACTTTGTTAAACTCTGGTAACTATGTATTGGGATTTGAATGGTATTTGGTCTGTAAGTTGATGTCTATAATTTGTTTGTATTTTGCTCTGAAGTTCAGGGTGCTGGATTTTTCCCCTGAACTAAATGAATGATATTTGTATGCTGAATTAGAGTAAACTTGTCAACCCCTTAACGTTGCTTTCCTTAGAAAAGCAGATGAAAAGAACCTGTGCTTGTTGTTGGGCTTGTGTTGGTCTTTCACCCCTACAACAGCTGCTAGCTGGATTGTTGAAACATCATTTTAAGAAAAGCTCCATTTATTCTTATACTCTCTAGTGTTTTTAATAGAAATGACAATTGTATTTTGTCAAAAGCTTTCTCTGTATCTATTGAGGCAATCATTTGATTTTTGTTGCTTTTGTGATTAATATGGTTAATTGTGCTGATAGTTTACCTAATATTGAACCAGCCCTAAACTCCTGGTATAAATCCTATCTGGTCATAATGTATAATCTTTGACATATATTGCTATAATCTCCTTGTTAGTATTTTATTTAACATTTTTGCATCAATCCCCATTAGAGAAATTGGTTTATAGTTTTTTTTTCTCTGTTTATGCTCCTCCTGGTTTAGCTATCAGCACCATATTTATGTTATAAAAGGAATATGGTAGGACACCTTCTTTACCTATTTTTCCAAATAGTTTATATAGTACTGGAATTAATTATTCTTCAAATTTTGGCAGAATTCATTTGTGAATACATCTGGTCCTTGGAATTGTTTCTTAGTGAGCTCATTGCTAGCTTGTTTATTTTCTTTTTCTAAAATATGGTTATTCAAGTATTCTATTTCCTCTTATATTATTCTGGACAATTTATATTTTCTTAAATATTCATCCACTTCACTTAGACTGTTAGATTTATTTACATATAATTGGGCAAAATACTTCCTAATAATTGCCTTAATTTCATCTTCATTTTTGGTTAATTTACCCTTTTAATTTTTAATACTAGTAATTTGGTGTTTTTTCTTTTATTTTAATTGAATTGACCAATAGATTATCTATTTTATTGTTTTTTTTTCTTTTCACAAAACCAGCTCCTACTTTATTAGTTCAATGATTTTTCTTTACTTTCAATTTTATTAATCTCTCTTTTGATTTTCAGGATTTCCAATTTAGTGTTTAATTGGGGATTTTAATTTATTATTTTTCTAGTTTTTTTAAATTGTGTGCTCAATTCATTGATATCTTCTTTCTCCATTTTATTGACTTAGAGATATACATTCCCCACCCCACTCCCCCCACCCCGTGTACTTCTTTGGCTGCACCCCATAAATTTTGGTATGTTGTTTCATTGTTGTCATTCTCTTTGTTTCTATGATATTTTTCTTTGATTCATTCATTCTTTAGGATTTGATTATTTAGTTTCCAATTAATTTTTAATCTATGTTTCCATGGGCCATTATTGAATATAATTTTAATTATATTATAATCTGAAAGTGGTTCATTTAATATTTCTGCTTTTCTGCATTTGGTTGTAATGTTTTTGTATCTTAATATATAGCCAATTTTTGTGAAGATGGCATGTACAGCTGAAAAAAAGATATATACTCCTTTTCATTCCCATTCAATTTTCTCCAGAAGTCTATGAAGTCTAACTTTTCTAAAATCCTATTCATCTCTTTAACTTATTTATTGTTTATTTTATGGGTAGATTTATCCTCTACTAGTATAGTTTTACTGTCTTATTTCTTCTTCCAATTCATTTAACTTTTTCCTTAAGAATTTGCATGCTATGCCATTTGCTGCATGTATGTTTAGTATTAATAGTTCTTCATTGTTTATGTTCTTTTAGCAAAATGTACTTTCCCTGCTTACCTCTTTTAATTAGGTCTATTTTTGTTTTTGCTTTGTCTGAGATCATAATTGCTCCCCTGTTTTTTTTTAACCTCAGCTGAAGCAAAATAGTTTCTGTTCCAACCTCTTATTTTTACTATGTGTGTGTCTCTGTTTCAGGTATGTTTCTTGTAAACAATATGTTGTTGGAGTCTAGCTTTTAATCCATTCTTCTATCTGCTTCTATTTTATGAGTGAGTTCATTCCATTCATATTCATGGTTATGATTATTAACTGTATATTTCCCTCCATCCTATTTTTCACTTTTTACTGTTTCTCTCTCTCTCTCTCTCTCTCTCTCTCTCTCTCTCTCTCTCTCTCTCTCTCTCTCTCTCTCTCTTTCTCTCTCTCTGTCTCCTCTCTCTCTCCTCAAAAGTCTGTTTTGCTTCTGACCCCTGCCTCCTTTAATGCACCCTTCCTTATATCAGCCCCCCATTCTCTTATACCTTTCTGTCCTACTTTCCTATAGAGTAAGATAATTTTGTACAACAAACAGAGTGTGTTTGTTATTCTTTCTTTGAGCCTATTCTAATGAGAGTAGGGTTCAGCATTGCCTGCTACCTCCTATTTTCCTGTCCAATGTAAAAGCTCTTCTTTTTATGCTTCTTTTATGTGAGATAATTTCCCCCATTTTTTCCTTTCCCTTTCTCCAAGTGTATTTCTCTCTCATACCCCTAATTTTATTTCTTTTCAAACCATCCCAACACAGTGAACTCACATCTATGCCCTCTGTCTATATATACCCCTAACTGCCCTAATGAAAATAAATTTCTTAGGAGTTGCAAGTATCATATGTGCATATAGGAATGTAAAAAGTTTAACATGATTGAATCTCTTATGCTTTCTATTTCCTGCTTACCTTTTCATGCTTCTCTTGAATCTTGTATTTGAAAGTCAAATTTTCTATTCAGCTCTGGTCTTTTTTTATCAGGAATGCTTGAAAGTTCTCTATTTCAGTAAATGTCCATTTCCTCCCCCAACCTGAGGGATTATACTCAGTTTTGCTGGATAGGTGATTCTTGGCTGTAATTCTAGCTCTTTGGCCTTCTGGAATATCATGTTCCAAACCTTCTGATCCTTTAATGTAGAAACTGCTAAATCTTGTGTGATCCTGACTATGGCTCCATGATATTTGAATTGTTTCATTCTGGCTGCCTGTAATATTTTCTCCTTGACCTAAGATTTCTGGAATTTTTCTATAATATTGCTGGGAAAATTTTTCATTTTGGGATGTCTTTCAGGAGGTGATTAGTGGATTCTTCCAACTTCTATTTTGCCCTTCTGGATTTAAAATATTGTGGCAGTTTTCCTTGATACTTTCTTGAAATATCATTTTTAGTCTCATTTCTTGATCATGGATTTCAGGTAGTCCAATAATTCTTAAATTATCTCTCTTTGATCTCTTTTCCAAGTTAGTTGTTTTTCCAGTGAGATATTTCATATTTTCTTCGATTTTTTTTCATTTTTTCACTTTGTTTTGTTGTTTCTTGATGCCTCATGGAGTCATTACCTTCCACTTGCCTAGCAAACTTTTGAACCTCTTTTTTTTTTTCATTAAGCCAGTTCTGTATTTAAGGAGGTTTTCTATTCAGTGGATTTTCTGCCTCTTTTACCATTTCAGTTATTTTCTTAAGTATTCTCTGTGCCTCTTTAATCTCTTTTTATGCCTCTTTTTGTACCTCTTTTTATGTTAATTCTTTTTATAATTTTCTTGCATCACTCTCATTTCTTTTCCCAATTTTTCCTTTACCTCTCTCATTTGATTTTTGAAATCCTTTTTGAACTCCTCAAGGAATTCTTTTTGGGCTTGTGCCCAATTTACATTTTTCTTTGAGGATTTACATGTAGCTGTTTTGAAACTGTTGTCTTCTGAGTTTGTGTCTTGCTCTTTCCTGTCACCATAGTAACTTTTTATGATCAGGTTATTTTTTTGTTGTTTGCTCATCTTTCTAGCCTATTTCTTAACTTTTAACTTTACATTAAAGTTGGGTTCTGCTCTCAGGGTAGAGAGGACACTGTCCCAAACTTCAGGTTTTTCATGCTGCTGTTTTCATATCTAGTTCTAGGGGTCTGTAAGTTTTTGGTGTTTTTGAGGTGGTATGATCTAAAGAAAGATGTATTTGCTGCTCTCCTGGTCTGTTCTCTGGTCTTTACCCAGGAAGGGAACTTGTTTTCCTGAAGCCACAAGTTCTGTTGCTCCTTTTCACCATGGAACTGTGACTTGTAACTGTGTATGGGCAATGAAACAGGGTCTTGAACCCAGTACCAGCAAAGGGTCCCCTATAATCTATTTCTGACCAGTTATCCAATCCTCTTACTATCTGTGGGCTGAGAGTCCCTGAAGCTGCTGCTGCCACTGTTGCAGCTGCCACAACAGCCTTCTGATGGCACTTCTGCTCAGCCTGTTCTGTGCTCCAGGCCCAACCACCATCACATTGTGATAGATCTTTCCTGATGACCTCCTAAGTTGACTTGGGCTGGAAAATTGTTTCACTGCAACCTTTTGTTGGTTCTGTCACTCTAGAATTTGATTAGAGGTGTTAGTTTAAAGTTGTTTGGAGGGAAATTTGGGGGAGATGGGATTCTGAACCCAGGCGTAACATTGACTCCAAAGTCATGCTTTTCCCATGCCACTGTGATGTCCACCCATGGTGCAACCTCCTCATTTTATGGAGGTCAAGTGACTTGGTCATGCCTAAGTAGGATCTGAATGAGGTGGTCACTATTATAGCTACATAATAGCATAGTAAAGGTTTTATAACAAAATTATGCTAAGCCCTAAAGAGATAAGAAGAGATTTGAGTCAGGTGGGGCTATTATTTGAAGACCAAGTTTGTAAACTCCTTCTTTAGACAGGATATGAACCCAAGGCTTCTTGACTCCAGGTCCAGAATGATTTCACTCAGGGACAGCTAGTGAGTAGAGCACTGGCCCTGGAGTCAGGAGGACCTGAGTTCAAATCCAGCCTCAGACACTTGACACACTTACTGTGTGACCTTGGACAAGTCACTTAACCCCAATTGCCCTGCCTGCCCCCCTGCAAAAAAAAAAAAAAAACAGAAAAAAAAAACAGAATGATGTCACTCCACTCCACTGTCCCTCATATGTTAAGCAGATTTTCCTGGCTGTAGAAAAGAGGCTGACAGTGAGTGTGAAGCATTGTCTATGAGTGCAGCAGAGAGCCATTGAGCTCAGGGAAGAGTGGTCTTGGCTCTTAGTAGTTAAATGTTTCCTTAGCTGTCAAAGGAGTCAGAGAAAACTAGAGCTGTCTTCATAAAGCAAGAGCAACTCGTATTTCTCTAATACCAAGCACTTACAGAGCTCTTACAGACAGTAAATATTTCATTTAATTCTTGAAACAACTGTGGGAAGGTAAAGAAGGCAAGTATCAATCCTCATTTTTATAGATGAAGAAATCGAAGCTCAGTCAGTGGTCCAGGGACTTGCTCAAAGTCACACTGCTAGTAGGTGGTCTAGGTGGACCTAGAACCAAGATTTCTTGATTCTCCAGTCTAGGGCGCTTTCTTTAGAATATTCAGAGCTAGAGAGGACCTCAGAAACTAGCTAGTCCACAACTCTCCAATTTTATATATGGAGAAACTGAGGCCCAGGGATGGGACAGGACTTGCTCAAGGTTCTGTAGGTAGTCTTATCTGTAGTAAGTAGCTGAACTGGTTCTCTGACTCTGAACATGGTTCTCTTTCAATGAGAAGGCCTTGTTGATTCTCCACAGTTGTTGCTTCCCAAATAGGCTTAGACCTAGAAAGGAACTGGAGACCCCTGGAGGGTCAGGAGCTATGGGTAACAGGGCTGAGAGAAGGTTGTAGTCTTACATGATCACAGTCACAGTATTCAAGATTCAGAAGGGGCCTCAGTGGCCAACTTCTCCAACCAATACATGAAAGGAATCTGTATTATAACCTCCCCGGTAAGTGATCATCTAACCTCTGCATAAAAACTTCCAAGGAGGGGGAGTCCATCATCTTCTGAGGCAGCTCAGTCTACTGGACAATTTTTATTATTAGGGAGTTGGGATTAGGTTGAAGTTTTTTTGTGTGTATATGTGTGTGTTTGTTTTGTTTTGTTTTTTGGTTGTTTGGTTTGGTTAGGTTTAGGGGATTATCTATCTCCTTGCAATCTGATCTTCATACTCCTAGCTCTGCCCTCTGGGGACCTCTTCCCTGTGACAATCCTTCTGAGGACTTCTAGACCTCTTGCGGCTAGTGAGACTTACATGGGCTCGATGGAGGGATGGAGACAGAAGGAGGCTAAGGAAGTCTGGGTCAGAGCAGGCCTTGTTACCAGTCTACAGGATCAAACTGGGTTGAACAGTGAGTTTGTAAGTGCCCAGTTAATGTATTCAGGCCTGGCCCCAACTCTCTTTGCAAACCTGCCAGAGGGCTTCAAACCTTTATCTTAAATACTCTCTTTCGAAGTTACATTACATAATCGTCTTAGCAATAAACCTTTCAAGTTATACGGCTTTTAGTCAAAGCAGATCTCTCCGTCTTGTTTTCCTGCCAAAGCTCATGACTCCTGCCTGTCTCGTCCAATGAGCATAATAATAAATCTCTTTTGCAGGATGCCAGGCCCTGCGTAGTAGCAGCCAGCTGTTGGGGGGAGGAGTGAAGGGTCTGGGAAGAGGAGAGGGCCTGCAATGATGTCCCCATCTATTCTTCACCTTTCGCTCTCTTGAGAGGATGACATTGCCAGCGTTACAAGGCCATCTCCTTCCCTTCAGATAATGGGAATTGACTGAACCCTCAAAGAATAGGCCGCCATTTTACAAGAACATCCCCATTCTTCCTCTACCTTACCTCTTCAATTCTATCCCACTTGCCCACTTCTGCTCCTGCCCCATCCCTTTTACAAGGCTGGACTAATCTCTTAAAATAAACTCCCATGTTTGGGCATCAACTTGCCCCCATCTTGTGTTTGGGGCATGCCCATTCCTAGGCCAGAAGACCATTCTCAAATCTGAAAGTTCAACTCTGATTCAGTGCAGAGGTAACTGACATTCAGAAGAGTACTGGGGCTTTCTGTCCCCAAGTTGGACCAGACGCACCACTATACCCCAGAGAGCTAGTCTGAACCAACCTTGCCCCCCAAAGGGGTTGAGGGCAAGAAGAAGATAGTTCCTACATGGCAGCTTTTACCCTACTGCATCAACTCCCCAACTCTGGCCTAGAATGTGATAGGTCCCACTGGGATTCTCTTTCTGGCAGTGCCTAATGTTGACTTCATCTGGTGGACTGAATGCTGTCACCCAAAGGAAACCAGACCTGAGCTCCCAGTAAATCAGCCTGGAGGAGCTCTCTTAAAGTAAAGATTGTACCTTGGAGCCAAGGATCCAGAGCTCACTTCAGAGCTGAGTAACTGAGGGATGCGAGATGAGTCTGACATTAAAATATAGTCTTGCCTTGATGCTGAGTTCCTGGAAAAGGCCTCAACTGTAAATTTCAGGCATAGGGATGGGGCAGCAGGGAGCAGTCTCCCTGCTACAGAAAATAGGGCTCAATCATCTATCTGCCTTTTAGCTGGGAAGATTTGGCTGTATAGCCCCTGACCCCTGACCCCTGACCCCTGGCCCCTTTGGATTTTCCATTGAATTACCCCAGCTCCACTTTCATGTGGGTGGACACAGCTCTGAAGAACTAGACATGGCAAGTGGGCATTCCCAGTGTGGTACAGAGCCCTTGCCTGAGAGGTAAGACACCTGGGGCTGAGTATTGGCTCTGGCCCCTTCTGTGATCTCCCAACTAGACCTCTTCCCTCTCTGGGCTTAAGTTTGTCCTTCGGAAAACGAGAAAGTTAGACCCTCTGAAGTGCTTCCCACTTTTGACATTCTCTGTCCTGTGGCTCATCCGGTGGGAAAATAAATGCCCCCTCCAGCTCTCTCTTCTAAGGTCTCTTCATTTATAACAATCTGTATTCTAAACTGCCTTTAGTTCTGCCATTTTCTGTTCTAAGGCCCTCCCAGCTCTGCCATTCTCTGTTCTAAGGCCCTCCTAGCTCTAAAATTCCCTGTTCTAAGGCCCCTCCCAGCTCTGACATTCTATGTTCTAAGGCCCCTCCCAGCTCTGACAGTCTCTGTTCTAAGGCCTTCCCAGCCCTGACATCCCCTGTTCTAAGGCCCTTCCAGCTCTCAGTTCTATGATCTAGGAATCCTTTCAGCTCTGATGTTCTGTTTTCTAAGATTCCTCCCATATCTGACATTTTCTGTTTTAAGGCCCCTCCTAGCTCTGACATCCTGTGTTCTATGATTTTTTCCAACTTTAACTCAGTTCTTTCTTCTGAAGTTCCTTTCTAGTGGAATGTTCTATGACTACCCATCATAGTATCATGAATAAATAGTGTTGGGGTTGGAGTCAGAAAGACTCTGGTTCAAATTCCAACTCAAATACTTATTAGCTGGATGACTCTGGACAACTCTCTTAATTTCTTTGAGCCTTAGTTTTTGCATCTGTGAAATGGGCATAAAGAGTCATCGTTAAGATCAAATGAGATAAGGTACAAGTGAGATAGCACAGATCAAGTGCTTACTAGTAGGTAAAGTCCTTTTAGATAGGAGTAGATTATTTCTAGGAGGACCCTTTGGTCTTTGTAGGCTCAGTGCATGGCACATAGTAGGTGATTAAGGAATATGCTTGGAAATTGACTGATTCGTTGCCCAGCTAGACAACACCCTCTAACTTGATCCTTGATGGGGACAGAAGACCCAAGTTTGAGCCAATTGCTTTGCAACCTGGCCAAAGGAGGGCACAGAAACATGGTGGCCTGTGTCCCAAGGCAGAGTCCTACCCTGTCTTCCCTGTACCCTATGGCTGACCAAGGACAGAAGGGGCATTTTGCAATGTTCTGGCAGCTCCAAAGAGCATGAGATGTAATGATTTAGAAACACGGCTAACCCTGGGCCAGCCCTCCTCTCTGATGCTGAAATCATGTTCTGGACAGAGATCTGCTCCCCATTCCCTCAACAGCTGTCACCCTGGGCCCTGCCAGAGCAGCCGGAAGCCTGTGTTCCAGGTTGTAAATGGAGTGAATTGTATGGGAGCCCCTCTGGTGGGCCCCGAGCCCCAAATGGGAAGGTTGGAGGGGGCTCCCAGAAGGGAGGAAGGCCTCTGCAACACCCTGCCTGGGAGCGCTCAGGGCCAGTTATCCAAGACTGCCCCACTGGGCCACCTCCCAAGGGAATCAGGTTAGGGCCCAGGCCATTCCCAGAACAGGGTTTGTGGGGGTAGATGGGCAGCCCCTAGGCCCCACTTCCAGATGCTTTCAGGGAGTGCTTGAGGTCAGGGCTCAATCAGCAGGCTCTTGGGGTCACTGCCAACTGGCTGGGATGGGCCTGGGAGGGAGGGCCCTGCTCAGAGGAGCTCAGCTGACACAACCCAGCTGCAATTGTGGGAAGGGATCTGAGAAGCAGAGTACCCTGGGACTTAGACCTGGAAGGGAACTATGAGATCACTGGACCCAACCCCTCAGTGGACAGAGGAGGAAACAAGCCTTAAAACTTACGGGGACTTGACCAAGGTCATGTAGGGTCAGAGGAAGGATCAGGGTTGGAGTTGGAACCCAGGTCTTCTAAGTAATGGGTGCCTGGAGCTGAAAGCACCCCTGTCCCTCCAAGCTTTCCTCATTCCCAGTCCCTGCCCCTTTGTGTCTGAGAGTCCTCCCGATTTCCTTAGACCAAGGAAGACCAAGTTCTGTGTGGGTAAAACACACAATTGGATAGCCAGTCAAAGGTTCCTAGTCAACAACAGACATTTGGAAGGGCCCTTAGAAATCATCTAATATAACTCCCTCATTTTACAGAAGAGGAAACTGAGGTCCCAAGAGGTTACATAACTTGCCTAGAGTCACAGAACTAATAAACGTTGCAGACTCAGAATCACTGGGGCAGAGAACAGTAGGATTGAAAGAGACCTCGACAATCATATAGGACACCTGTCTCATTTCAGTTTTGCTGGCCAGCATGGCATCACTCAATTCCCTGCTCCCCCACCCTGTGCCATCATTGCTACACAGAAAAATGGTTCAAGGGAAAGAGCCTTGGCTCGGGAGGCAGAAAACTTGAGTTCAAATTCTGGTTTTGTTCCTTACTCTCTGTGTGATCTTGAACAAGTCACTTCTCCTTGGATCTCCTCTGTAAGATGGACTAGATGGCTTCCAAAAGATCCCCTTTACAGGACTAGAGCTAGGATCTGATGTGTGACCTCAGGCAGGTCCCTTTCTTTCCCTGGACATTGTAACAGCAATGTTGCTTGCCACTACTGTGGCTATGTAAGGCCAATAACACCAGCACACAGAAGGGCTGCCAGCATAGGTTCTTTGATCTACTTTTCTAAGGAAGGCACCTTTAAGGGGTTAACAATCTCACTTTAATCAAACATACATATATCATTCACTTAGTTCAGGGGGAAAAGCCAGCACCTTGAACTTCAGAGAGAATACAAACAGAAATTACAAGCAGAAATTATATAAACAGAGCAAATAATACAAACCACTCTATCCATAGCAATACATAGTTACCAGAGAAGCACCAACATCTGGTTTTTTTTTTTCAAAGGAGGGGGTGGCTCTTAACAACAGCTGCCCAGAGTCTCCTCTAGTGAAATCACACCACACTCTTCCAGTGAGTGAGAGCCCCCAAACAAAATGCTAACATCTGAGTTTATATATCCTTCTTCGGGCCCAAAGGCTTCACACCTAATCAGCAAAAGGGTGTGGGCCTGGGACTTTGCACCTAGGAAGACTTAATCAAAGGCACTTGATTACTTTAGCATTCTAAAAGAGAAAACAGTAAAAGTCCCACCCTGCTTGACATTACAGGCCTCAGTTTCCTCTGATGTAAAATGAGGGGGTGGATTCAATGGCCTCTGAGCCTTTTCAGGTCTAAATCTAGCTATGATTACATGAAAAGGGCAATGAGGCCCAGAGAAGAGACAGTCTAGAGCAAAATCCCATCAGCCACATGCTATAGGTTAGATTCTTGTTCAAGTCCAAGTCGGACCATATGGCCTTTAGGTCTTTTCCAATGTTGAGATTCTGTGATCCTAGAAAATAGTGCCTAACCTTTATTGGAACCCAGGCCTTCAGACTCCAAAGCCGTTTTTCTTTCTACCACCCTGCTGATAGGTCATGTGCAGGATCAGGAGCAGTGGAAGAGAAGGAAGGAAGAAGAGGAAACAGGCCTTAAAACTTACAGGGACTGGACCAAAGTCATGTAGGGTCAGAGGAAGGATCAGGGTTGGAGTTGGAACCCAGGTCTTCTAAGTAACAGGTATCTGGAGCTGAAAGCACTCCTGACTTGAATCACGATTTCTTTGGAGCTCTCAAATTACCACCTCTCCCTCCTTTTCCCTCATCCAGCCAGGGGTCAGGAAGCAGTGGTCAATGGAGGGGAAGGGGGGAAGAGGAAGAATGAGGAGTCACGAGCAGTTGGGACACCGAAGGATTCAGCAGGTTTTCTGTACAAGTAAAAAAAATCTCCCTCTTTGTTCCTGTTTCTGCCTCTATGCACTGAGGATCACCAGGCCTAACCAACTTCTTGGCCTGGGTCAATCAAGGGGGATAGAAAAGACCAGAGGGGTCCAGGGAGAATGTGCTTTCTCCTTGCTGGCCCTGGTTTGAGCCCCTCAGTGCTCATTCTTTCAACAAGCTCCATTATCAAGTCTCAGCCATCATCTCCTACCCTAAAGCCTCACAGGGAGGCTTTCTCCCAGGGTTTGGGGAGGGAAATCTGGTACTGGGCTCACAAACATAGGTGTGGCCAAGAGTAAGCCAAGCCCAGATGTTCCAGGTGATGGAAAGAGGTTTCGAGCCTGAGGGACAGGGAGAAGGGAAAGTTTGGGAGTAACAGATAAAATGCAGATAGATTGAGGGGTTCCTGGGCTTGGGGGACAGAGGGTACCAGTCTGCCAGGAACAATTCTTACCTCAGAAGGAGCCTATATCAGGGCTAAGGACCCACCAGAGTGACAGAATCCTCCCACCTCAGACCCATCCTGGCTCAAACTCCTCCTGCCTTAGAACTCTCTTCCTTAAGAACCTTCCTGTCCTAGACACTTCCTAGCCCACTACATTCTTATTCACAAAGCCTCTTATCCCATAACCCTACTCCTCTGGAACTTTCCTACCCTGAAACACCCTCTACCTCAGAAACCCTGCCCTGCTTCAGAGTCCTTCTGTCCCTAAAATATCCTACTCTAGAACCTGCCTAACCCAGAACTATTCTATACTAGAGTCTTCCTGTCCAAGACATCCTGGACCCTGGAATCCTCTTGGTCAAGAACCCTTCTGTTCCCAAACACTAATGCCCCAAAGCCTTCTTACTCCGATCCACCTCTGCCCTAGAATTTTCTTGTCCCAGAACTCTCTTGTGCCAGGCTCCCTTGCATCAGATTCCTCTTGACCTAAACCTCTTCTGTTTTAGACCCCTCTTATCCCAGACTTTGCCTATCCCAGAACCCTCTTGCTTTGTTGCCTATCCCAGGTGTGTCCTATCTATGATCCTTGCCTCCAAATCTTCCTTTGCTAGAAACTTCCTGCCTTGATTCTGTCTAGCTAGAGAATGCTTCTGCACCTAAACCCTACTGCTCCAGAACTTTCCTGCTCAAGAGCTCTCCTGCCCCAGAACTCTCAGGTTCCACCCTACCCAAGCCTTGGACTCATTTGGCTTTTTTTTGAGCCTACTCATTTTCTGGGAAATGTGCCATAAAATTCCTGGGCAGGTCTCAGATCTCCTACTCTCACTTCAGCTTTGCCAATTGTTGACATTGGTGACACTGTAAACAATAAAAATGGAGGAGGAGAATAAAAACAACTGTCACCTCTCACCAGCTAGGCTTGGGGGACAACCATTCAACTGAAGTGGGAGGCAGAGCAGGGAACATCAATCAGGTGAATGGGAGTCCCCTGGGCTCCGTGCCCCAGAATCCTCTGATTTGCCAAGTGGTCCAGGGCATCAGAGAAAGTCTTTGAAGCCTAATCCCAGGCCTTCTGGAAGTCAGTCATTTAACATTTATTAAGGGTCTCCTCTATGCCAGGTACTATGCTAATCACTGGAGATACAAAAAGAGGCAAAAGATCGACCCCGCCTTCCAGGAGTTAACAATCTAATGGGGGAGACAAAAAGCAGACTCATATGTACAAACAAGTGATAGATAGATGGATAGATAGATTGTTAGATAGATAGATAGATGGAGGGATAGAGATAGAGAGATGTATAAATGGATGGAGAGAGAGAGAGAGGGATAGAGAGATAGAGAGATGGATGGATGGATGGATGGATGGATAGAGAGATGGCTAGATAATAAAATAGATAGAGGGAAGGATAGATGGATGAATAGAGAGATGGATAGATGGATGGATGGATGGATAGATGGATGGATGGATAGAGAGATAGATGGATGGATAGAGAGATAGAGAGATGAATAGATAGATGGATAGATGGAGAGAGGGAGAGAGATAGAGAGATGGATGGATGGATGGATGGATGGATGGATAGAAATAGATAGATGAATGGATGGATAGAGAGATGGATAGATAGAAAAATAGATAGAGGGAAAGATAGATGGATGGATAGAGAGATGGATTGATGGATGGATGGCTAGACAGACAGATAGGTAAACAAATAGATAGACAGATAGGTAGATAGATATGTAGATATATAGATACATAGATAGATAGAGAGAGAGAGAGATGGATAGATAGAGATAGAGAAATGGATAGATAGATGGATATATAAGTAGAGAGATGGATAGATGGATGGATGGATAGAGAGAGATAGAGAGATGGATAGATAGATAAATGGATGGATGGATAAACAGACAGATAAACAAATAGACAGACAGACAGATAGGTAGATAGATAGATACATACATACATACATAGGTAGGTAGGCAGGTAGATAGAGAGAGATATGATAAATAGGAAATAATTAACAGAGGGATATAAATAATAGCTGACACTTATTGGAAGGATCATAGACCTAGAGATGGGAAGGACTTGGGGACCATATAATCCAAACTCCTCTTTTAACCAATGAGAGAACTGAGAGAACTGAGGTCCAGTGATTAGATCATAATCAGCAATTCACAATCAACTCAGTAAGTAAGTCCTAAAGATGAGATTTGAACCTATATCTTTCTGACTCCAAGGGCAGCATTCAATCCACTATATCATAGCAAACTCTTCACCCTTCTCTCATTCAATTCTTGCAATAAGCCCGGGAGTTAAAGAGTGGAAATATATTTATCCCTATCTTCCAGATAAAGAAACTGGGGCTCAGAGAGATAAAATGACTTGTTAGAGATGAAGTGGCTTGTTCATAATCACTCTGAGTTAGTGGCAGAGCCAGGACCCAAATTCCAATTCTACAAAATTGAGACTCTCAGTCCGGTGCTAGGCAATGTTTTTTTTTGTAAGAAATGAAGGGAACAGAAGCCCAAAATGAGTCACCGGTGTGATGTGGCAGCCAGAAGAGTTGTGATATGCTTTAACAGAGGAATAGTGTCCAGAATGAGGGATGTGATAGTTCCATTGTCTTCTGTCCTGATCAAAAAGCATCTGGAGTGTTGTGTCCAGTTCTGGAAGTCCCATTTGACAAGATAGATCATTCACCAGGCTGCAGAAGACCTGGAGACCAGACCTTAGAAGGATCAGGCAAAGGAATTTGGGAATTTTGGGGCTAGAGAAGAGAAGACTCAAGGGAGATGTGGTCCTGTTCTTGAAGGGCTGTCACATGGAGGATGGATCAAGCGGGTTGTGCCTGGCCCCAGAGGAGAGAACCAGGAGGAATGGGGTGTGAGGAAAGTTGCAGAAAGGAAGATTTTAGGTTCATTTCGAGGCAAAGTGTTGAAGTAACTCACATAGAAGATAGGCTAGATTTATTTTTGCTTGGTTCTACAGGGAAGACCTTGCCTTGGTTTGCATGGTTCTAGGACCAGTAGGCAGAGTCTACAAGGAGGCAGATATAAAACAGAACATAAGACAGAACTTCTTAACAATGTGAACTGTCCAGAAGTAGAAGGAGTTGCCTTAAAAGTAGAAAGCTCTCTATCACTGGAGATCATCAGGCAGAGGGGAGGTGATCACTTGCCAGGGACCCTGGAAAGGAAGTTCTTGTCCAGGTATGGGTTGAACTGGATGGCCTCGAGGCCACTTTCCACCTCTGAGAGTCCATGATGCTGTAGTTTCCTTTAGAATTATTCCATAGGGTGTTAGAACACAAAAGGGACTTAGAACATAGACTATCAGAGCTGGAAAGGGTCCTATCCTTTTTTAGATGTATAAGCTGAGCCTCGAAGAAGACAAGTGACTTGCCCAAGGTCACACAGGAAGATAGTGGCAGAACCAGGATTTGAACCCAAATTCAAGCTACAAATTATAGGTTTCAAGCTGCAGAGCAGCTTTCTGCTACACCACCTCCCCTCGCCCCAAGCAAGTATAATAAAAACTAACTTTCACTCTCAATCCTCAGAATCCCTTTCTCATATTTACCACCAAGTCCTCTACATGGGTTGCCTGGGCAGTAAAGATGTCCAGATGGCCCCATGTACTGTGGGCCAGAGGCATAACTAGGGTGGGGTGATTGGGGTTATGCTACCAAATTAAGAAGGTGCTGAATTTAGAAGTCACTGATTACACTAGAAGTCCTTCAGCACCACAGAAATAGCAATGTTTAGCACCTAATTAACAAGAACGACCAGTTAACATAATATGGAAATGTTTTGCATGATTTCATATGTATAATGGGGACCATATTGCTTGCTTTCTCAATGGGCAAGGGAGGGGCTAGAGGGAAGAAGAGAAGTTGGAACTCAAAATTATTAAAAAATGAATACTTAAAGAGAGTAGTTAATAATAGGAAGATACTCTTATAGCATGCTCCTCCCTCACCCCATCTTAGTTTCTCCCCCACCCCCAAACTGAAATTGGCTCCCCCAGCAGCATCCTTGGCTGGTCTTCACCCACCTCTCCCTGTTCTCCACCTCTATCGAGGATATGGCATGTGGTGTTTGCCCAGAAAACAGAATTTTCTAGTTATTGTTTTGGTGTATTGTAGGGAAAGTCTGCTGGACTTGTCATCATCAGTCAACAATTATTATAAGAGCCTACCAAATGAAAGCACTATGGATAGAAAGATAAAAGAGAAACTGACCGTGCCCTCAAGGACTTGACTTTCTACTCTGGGAGACAACTTGTTCATGGGCCATTGATTATAGGATATAAAAAATACAGTGATTGGAGAGGGGTGGAATCTAACAGCCGGGGGAATTAGGAAAGACCTCTAGATGGGAGCAAGTGGTTTCAAGAGGTCCCTGTTACCTTTCTAGAATAAGAAGGGGAGCTGATGAGATCACCAAGACCGAAGGTATTGAAAGAGGAAGAGATGGCACCAGAGAGAGGCATAGTGGATGTCAAACGCATACAGAGAAAGATGTGGCCAATGAAAGAGAGATTCAATTTGTTCTATTTAGCTCCAGAGAGAAGAACCAGGATCAATGGGTGGGATTTGCAAAGAGGTAAATTTAGGCTAGATGCAGGAACGCATTTCTTAACAATTAGAGCTGTCCAAGGTGGAATGGTTTTCCTCTGGAGGTGGCAGGTTCTCTATCCTTAGAGGGTTCAGAACAGAGGCTAGACTAACTCTTGTCCAGTATATTATAGGGGGAGATTTCTTTCAAGTATAGGTTGAACTAGGTGGTCGACTGAGGTCCCTTCCAACCTTCAAATTTCTCTAATTCTATTCAAGAAAGAAAAGGATTGGTCTGACACATTAAAAGAACCACAGTAAATCAGTATTACAAAAACCCAGGGAAGAGAGAATACCCAGAAGAGGAAGGTCCCTAATTTTTAATGATTCAGAGAGGTCAGGAAAGATGAAGATTGAGCAAAAGATAGAAAGGGAAAATTAGTGATCTTAGAAAAATTTCAGTTTAGTGATGAAGTCAGATTGCAAGGGGTTGAGAAGTGAATAGGAGGTGAGAAAGTGAGGACAGAGTGTAGACAGCTTTTTTTCTAGTACTTTGTCATTTAAATGAAGGAGATATATAGGAGGTTAGCTTGAGGGGTGGTAGGCTCAGAAGGCTTTTTTAATGATGGGGAGATCTAGCATATTTGTAGGAAGTAGCGAAGAGTGAGTACATAAGGAGAGTTAAAATAGAGAGAAGAGGGACGACGAAGAGACAGGCTATTGGATGAAACAGAATGGGGGTGGGATGAAGGCCAGAAGTAGAGGAGTTAATACCAGTAAGTAGAAGGACTACTTTATCTTCTGGCAATGGAGTATGAGGCAAAGCCTTCCAATGATGAAGGGCCAGAGCGTATTACAGAGGGCTTGAGGAGAGAAGAGAAGGTTTGGAACAGAACTAGATATCCAATTAAGGAGGAGTAGGAGCATATCAGTAGGAACAGAGAAGGTGGTCGGTGAGAGTCATGCAGGGCTGGTGTTTGCTAAGAGAAGAGAAATGATAGGACAAGAGGTCAAGGGATTCAAGGGTAGATGGCGGTGTTAAATCAACTTAGTTAACCAAGACATAGAGATTGTGAAGGGAGGAAAGTGAAGCCTGAACAAAAGTGACGGATGGCCTGGGAAAGCAGGGAGAGGTGGAGGAACTGGAGGTTGAAAGGCTCAGGGAGAGCGATTTAGAAGGCTCAGAGACAGACAGAAGGGCCGGATATTATGGACAGATGGAGGAATTCCAGAGTTCTGGATTGGTAGAACATGTGGGTGATGATTGGATAGACAGAATGGCATCCCTGGAGATGTACCTGGGGTGGAGTGAAGTTGAATGTCAGGAGAGCAGAAGAGGCTGATGAACTGGGAAACTGGGGAGTTTGGGAGGATACCCAGAGAAATCCCCAATTCTACAGGCAGAGTTTAGTGTAGAGAGGAGGACTATGAGCTGGGTACTGAACTCCTTGAGAAAGGAGGGGCAGAGACCTGCAGGAAGGCAGAGAATAGCTTCTAACACTGACATGGGGGTGGTGGTGAGGGTTGTGGTGGTGGTGAGGGTGGTAAATCTATATCGTGTTTGTCATTCATTCTCAAAGAGGACCATGGCATCAGGGAAATGATGACATGACTTGCAGTTGACTTTGACTTGAGTGAGGGAGGGCTGTGCAAGGTCACCAGCCTCACTTTCTCCCCCAGAGCCATCTGGGTCCAGTGACCTGATATTCACCAGGATGACTAGAGACAGCCCAGGATGCAATGGGAGACCCTGGCCCTTTTAGGGTAAGGTGTTTTCAAGTTCTCACTTTGAGTGGGGTAATGCCTATTCAGTAAATAGTTCTGTCTAAGAAGTGAGTCAAGGGATAGCCCTTTTAATTAGAAAAAAAAATCAAACTGGGAGGGTCTTCCTGACCCTCAGGGTTGTTGGTCAAAAAAGCAACAGTTACTATAGACATTTGCTTTTGAGCCAGGAGGGTCCAAAATATAGCCATTAAGTGGAGCTTGGGCAGGGACCAATTGTGGGCCAATCTGTGAGTTTCAGAGTGAAATGGGTTTAAGGTTTTAATGTTTTATCTTTGAGAAGAGACAGAGAGAGAGAGAGAGAGAGAGAGAGAGAGAGAGAGGAGAGAGAGAGAGAGAGAGAGAGAGAAAGAGAGAGGAGAGCACAGTAAATCTATATAGAGCAAACCACTAAGAAGTCACTGAGCAAGATGTTGGGGGAAGGCTTAGAAATTTTAGTAATGAGCCAGGAACATGCCCATTCCTCCTTCTGGTAGTGTGTGTGTGTGTGTGTGTGTGTGTGTGTGTGTGTGTGTACTGTTGGGGGTGGGGCAGGAGATGAGAGAGAACTTGGGTTCAAATCCTGGCTCTGCTGCCTGTGTTACCTTACAAATCACTCCCCCTTTCTGATGCCTCAGTTTCTTCATCTATAAGATGAGGGAATGAAACTCTCCAAGGCTCCCCGCCCCCGCCCAGCTGTAACTCCTAGAATCTTAAGTCTCCTTGGGGGTGTAATTGTGGGGAACTAAGAAACCTGGGCAGTGGGTGGAGTGTGTCTGTCCACTCTGGCCCCAGGAGTGGGAAAAGGCATATAGGCTAACCTGTTCTGGCCTGCCCTGGCCTTGGAACTTTCCCCCCTAAATGGTGCTGGAAAGCTGAAATTTTCCACATGTACCGCCAGCCTCCAAGTTAGGTCTCCCTCCCTTTTTCTTTTTGAGCAAATGACACCCAGGCCATACTCAGGCCAGGGTGGGAGGAAATCTACTTGGAGGGCAATTGGGGAGATTTAGCTGCCTGCCCAACATCTGACAAATGGCTGCCTGGGCCGAGGAGACTTGGGGTGGGCATCAGCCACCAAGACAAAGGGCCCCTTCGCTACTTTATTCTTTCCTTTTTAAAAGTAGCTCTAAGTGATTGAAATATTGCTCTCCACCACACGCAGTATGAAATTTCATGGCCCCTTTCCAGTTACGTAATGGTTTCCATGGCAATGGAAACCCTTGAATAAGCAGTATCACTGTTTGCTGGTTATATAGCAGGGCTTTAGTGCTGCTATTTTCATGTCTGTCCCCCAATTTTCTACAGTCTCTGTGTTTTCCTATGTCTTATGCTACTCCCCCCACCCAAAACAAATTTCTTTCCATTTCTTTGAAAAAAAAACAAGGAAAATAAAATGGAAAAGGTTTTTTAAGTTAAACCCATAATGACAGTGCAGCTAGCAACAGTGATTCCCGGTAGGGTAAAGGTGACATATACTCAGTTGACCTCACTTCTCTGTGCCTCAGTTTCTTAATCTATAAAATGGGGGTGATAAGCACACTTAAATATGCTAACTCCCAGAAGCGCCACGACAAAGTGCTTTTGAAATGTTTGAGAGAAATGGGAACTTGAATTATCATCATTTGCCAAAGTGAATGGGCTAGCCAGACCCATGTTCCCAACCTGAAGGAAGGAACTCAGACAGGGCGAAAGGGAAAGCAGACAGTAGAAAATTTCATCAGCTTTGCCTTTGCTTCTTATTACAGAATCACGGGAGCTGGAAGAGGCCATCTTGTCCAATCCCCTCTGTGTGGGCCCATTCAGCTTCTATCAGCAAAGGTCTGGTGATGATAACTCATACCTCTTTGAGGCAGGCCGTGCAGCTCTGCATGATTGATAGGATATTTCTGAAGGACAGAAATAGATAAATAGATATATGTCTATGTGTGTGTATATGTGTGTGCATATGTGTGTATATATGTGCGTGTATAGGTATATATGTGTGCCTGTATACGTGTGTATGTGTATATATGTGTGCATATGTGTGGCATATGTGTGTATATATGTGTGTATGTATATATGTGTATGTATGTGTGTATATGTGTATATGTATATATGTATGTATATGTGCGTATATGTGTGTATATATATGTGTGTATGTGTATATGTGTATATGTGTGTGCATATGTGTGTATATATGTGTGTATGTATATATGTGTATGTATGTGTGTATATGTGTATATGTATATATGTATGTATATGTGTGTATATGTGTGTATGTATATATGTGTGTATGCATGTACATATGTATATATGCATGTATGTGTGTGCATACACACATGACTATCTAATAATTTATATAATATATCATATATAATCCCATATATTATATAATTATCTATTGTTATATAATATGTAATATTATGTTTTAATTATATGTTAACAGACTATATGATATATTCATGTATTACTTATATATCACATTATATAGTCTATTAAGAATATGATTATATATCGTACATGATATATTATTTATTTCACTTGCAAGACTATGCTGTTCCTTCTGCCCCTAAGCTTCTAGCTTGCTATCACCCTCAAAGTACCACCTTCTCCAAGAAGATATCTCCTGATATAGGAAGTCTTCAATTGTATTCAGTTCCCTTATGACTCTGTAGTGACAGGGACAAAAAGGGGGAAGAGAGTGCTAAGAATCACAGTGTTGAGACCATCTGTACTCATTAACTTGGCTGCTGGGCTTCCACATGTAAGATCCCTGTCCAACAATCAATGGGTAGGCATTCTACCCAAGTAACCCAAATTATATAAGCCTTTACATTCTTATTATAAAGGAAACCAGAAGTCAGAAGGAGGTTGCTGTTAAATGAAGGATAGCAGCTAGGCATGGTGGCCCACACCTGTAACTCCTTCTGCTGGGATAGCAGCTGGGTGCTGCAGTAGATAGAGTACTGACCTGGAGTCAGGAAAGTTCAAATCCAGCTTCCGACATTTACTAGTTGTGTGACCCTGGTCAAGTCACTTAGAACCTGTCTCCCAGGGTTGTTGTGAGGATCAAAGGAAATAATTATAAATTATTTTCCTGTTTCTTCTGAGTTCACTTTGCATCATTGTGTGTCTTCCTATGCTTCTCTGTATTCTTCATATTCATGATTTCTTTTTAAAATTTTTTTATTTTTATTATTATTTTAGACTTAAATACTAAACTTAGATATGCAATAAGAAAAGGAACATTATAAACTTAAATATTGAAACTTAAAAATAAAATAAGAAAAGAAAAAAAGCATTGCATATGCACAGCAGAATGTAAGAGAGGATTCAAAATATACAGCAATAAATTTCCATTTCAAGAAGCCTATATAATAAATACTACAGATTGTGTTGAGAGCTGTCCATCTTTTCTTGGCTTCCTTGTAAGTTTTCTTTTGTTCTCTGCTGTGCACTTTTTACTTTGTTCTTTTTTCCCTTCTTCCTCCTCCCTACCCAAGAAGGCTACAATTAAACACAGACATATACACACATATATATGCACATATATGTATATACACATACAGACATACATAGACATACATACAAACACACACACTTACCCTTACACATACATATACCTAGATATCTATAATCATACTCATAGATATATACATTCATATATTCATATTCATCTATGTAAGACCACACTATACTTATTTGTCCTCTGTTTCTCTGAGAATAGATAACCTCTTCCCTCATAAGTCCAAGTCTTTCCATATTTTTACATGCCACCAACTTGTCATTTCCTACACTATAGAAATGATCCACCCTTATACTATCTAGTTATTTTAAATAGTACAAAAATAATGTTGATGAGTATGGCTGACATATGGTGTAATTTCCCTATTTTTCTCTTTTATTAAATCTATTTTAGCCTTAACTTTGTCCAAGATCATGATTACCCCCCACTTCTTTTCCCCTAACAAATTCTACTCCTGATTTTTATTTTATATTTCTATGTATCTTTTATTTCCTCCTGATTCCTCTACTTTACTTCTACCCGCTACCTTGCCCCCTCCCATTACGTAACCTACCCTCCCTGTAAGGATCCCTCCCTTATCCTCCCACTACCCATCAGTCTAAACAACCTTCTATAGCCGCTTTAACCTATCCCCCTCCCCCTCCCCCCAAGATCTTTCCCTTACCCTCTCCTTTCTTTCTATCCCCTTAGCGTTATATTTCTTTCTGAATTTTGAAAACTTCTATACTCTTCTAGATATGTATGTATTGTTCACTCTTGAACACACTCCTGATGAAAGTAGGTTTCCAGAACTACCAGCCCTCCTCCCTCATCTATTCCTCTGTGTCTGTTCTTCTTCTTGAACCTTGTTTGATAATTACTCTTTTTAGCTGTTCCTAAATGGTTGTCTTTAAAAAATATATCGTACTCAGGTCTACCCTAATATTCTTATTAACTCCCCAATTACTAATAACAATCTTAGATATCCGTTTTACATTTGATCATATAAAAGGTAAACACTTTGTGCTATTGAGTCCCTTATTAATTAGACCTTGTATTTCTCTTGGCTCTTGTATGTCAAATCTTCTATAACTTCAGGTTTTTTTTAAACAAAATCCTGAAAGTCTAATTCATTAATATCCTCTTTTTTCAGTCAAGATTATGCTTACCTTTGCTGGGTGTGATATTTTTGGCCAGAACCCCAGTTCTTCTGCTCTTCTATGTAGAGTGTTCCAAGGCCTGTGGTCTTTTAGTGTCTCTGTTGCTAGGTCTTGTGTGATTCTAATTGTGGCACACCATATTTAAATTGTTTTTTCTGTTGCTTGTATTATTTTATCCTTGAGATGGGGGTTTCTGAATTTGACTCTGATATTCCTGTGGATTTCCTTGTAGGACATCTTTTTCAGGTGGTGATAGGTGGATTTTTTTCTACTTCTACTTTCCCCTTATTTTCTAATGCTTCAGGATAATTTTCTTTAATTATTTCTCACATAATTATATCAAGATTCTTTTTTGACCATAGCTTTCAGGTAGTCCAATTATCCTTATGTTTTCTCTTCTTGATCTGTTTTCCAGATCAGTTGTTTTTTATGAGTTGTTTCACATTCTCTTCTATTTTTTTCATCTTATATTTTGTTTTATTATTTCTTGGTCTCTTATAACTTCACTGGCTTTCCCTTGCCCTATTCTGATTTTCAAGAGTCATTTTCTTCCTTAAGATTCTGTATCTCTTTTTCTAATGGTTGACTTTTCATTATCTTCTTGTTTTTCTTGGATTGTTCTTCCCCCCCCCCCCTTAATCTCTCTCATTTGATTTTTAACGTCTTTTTAAAATTCTTCTATGAATTCTTTTGGGCAGATGCCCATTTTGATGTTTCTCTTTGGGGGTAAAAGAGTATTTCTTTGCTTTGATATCCTCCTCTGAAGGTGAAACCCCAGTCTTCTTTATTCCCACAGTAATTCTCTATGGTTGAATTCTTTCTCCTTTGCCTGCTTATTTTTTTTAAATTTCTAGCAGCTTATTTTTGGTAATCACCTCTAGTCCTGGGGTATGAGAGATGGTGCATCAGATCCTCCTTCAGTTCTCCCCCTCTGGCTGGGAACTGAAACCAAGACCTCCAAACTCCTGTGAGTGCCCACAGTTGGTTCCTTCTTGCCCAGGGCCACATCTCTGCAGCACAGCTGGGTCTGGCATTGCTTCTCAGCAGAGGTTCCCTCCATCTTCCCAGGCTCAGATGCCCAACTGCTCTCACTGTCCTGAGGGTAACAGTTCTTGTGAGTGGGGGCTGAGGCTGCCTCCCAACCAAGTTAACCCCAAGGCTTACCCACTTGTTGTCTAAGTGGAATTAGCCTAGAGGTGTTTATTCTTCACAGGGACCAAACGTCATCCTGGGATTTTTCTTTAGATTTTCACTGATTGGCCCAGGAGGACCCCTGTTCTGCCCCTACTCTTATTTATTTTTACCTCTCTTTGTTTGCCCTGAGGCACTATGTTATCTTGTTTGTGGGATAAATCTAGAGAACTTGAATTTTCTGATGGCCCCATTATCTCCCTAGAATCTTCTCCCTATATTCATGATTTCATACAACATAGTACATTCCATTACATCATGTACCCACAACTTGCTTAGCTATTCCTGGATTGATGAGCACCTACTTTATTTCTATTTCTTTGTCACTACAAATATTTTGGCATCTATGAGGCCTCTGTGTCTTTGATCTCCTTAGGGTACAAATATATTTTTAAGGAAATTACAAATTACTTTATTGGGAGTCATTTCTTAATCATCTATCTATGCATAGTAAGATCATTGAGTTCTTAGGACAAATACTAAAATTATTACCAAATTAGAATAAAGAATAAGAATATATAATATAGCAGGAATAAAATGTGTTCAACCTTAA